>NC_064641.1:349698585-350001615 GCF_023864345.2 Schistocerca serialis cubense | reverse complement strand
AGCTCCTGATAACTACACTTGTATTACTGACTCTGATTTAAGTGTGTGTGGGCGTGGAGGGGTGGGGGGGTAGGAGGGGGAAGTCGTGCACTCTCCTGTGTGTGTGTGTGTGTGTGAGAGAGAGAGAGTGCGTTCGGTAAGACCGCAAAGCTTGCAACAGAAGAGAACGAGGAGGAGATTAATGTTTAAGGTCCCATTGACAACGACGTCATAATACACGGAACACAAGCTCGGATTAGGGAAGGATGAGGAAGGAAATCGGCCGTGTCCTTTAAAGGAAACTTCGCGACATTTGCCTTCAGCGATTTAGGGAAATCACGGGATATCTAAATCTCAATTGCCGGTCGCGAATTTGAACTGTCCTGCTCCCGAATGCGAGTCCAGTGTGCTAACCACTGCGTTACCTAGCTCAATCTTGCAACAAAAATGAGTAAGCGTACATGCTTTTAAAAATTTAGAAACATAAGACTAAAACTCTCGATCCAACACACGAATCGTTATAGCAGATAGAAACAAATTTATTTAACATGTAAAACACATTAAGAGAGCAATAAACGAAAAAAAATGGTTCAAATTGCTCTGAGCACTATGGGTCTTAACATCTGATGTCATCAGTCCCGTAGACATAGAACTACTTAAACCTAACTAACCTAAGGACGTCACACACATCCATGCTCGAGGCAGGAGTCGAACCTGCGACCGTAGCAGCAGCGCGGTTCCGGACTGAAGTGCGTAGAACGACTCGGCCACAGCAGCCGGCAATAAACGAAAGTCCTGTAGCAATATGTAGGAAATAAACTGTCATTAACGCAAAATAACTGGAAAATTTCTGTTTCTGTCCTAGCCTGAGACTTAAGGCTTTTCTGTCAGCGAATCATAAATTAGCACTTGTTTTATTACCTGTAAATTTCTCCGGGTGTGGTGGATTCAGCGAAAAGTTGCACGAGTCTTTTTGTAGTGCATTCAGTCACAGAACTGCCCCTTCTTCAAAAAATTTATTTTCAGAAGGCAGATTTCACACTCTTTCTCCACAATCACTCTACGGAAAGCAATCAGATTGATTGATTTGTGCCTCCATCGTTCCGAATCGCATATTGTACGACTGCCTCATGTTGCAACAAATTTACTTCATTTCGATTGGTCCCTCTTCTTGCTAAGGTTTATTATTTTCGGATTGAAAAGGGAAGGTGGTTCGACACTGAACTTCTGTGACGCCATAGGCTCTTAACGACCTACATTCGTAGTTCATACTGACATTAGAGAGAAATTAGACGACTGCATGTACTGAAAACAGAAGTTGTATGGAACCGTCCGGTTCGTCACTGCATATTATATTCTCTGCTGACATGATTTGACGCTTTGATGACGTTTCCCCCACATACTGACATCGTGATGAGTGAAATGTGGAAATTCGAGCTGTAATCGTTACTTAAGGGCGAAATCGTCCACGCAAGGAGCCATTGTGGTCTCTGTGGTTTCTTAAGATGCATCGTACTCAGTAACCATAGAAAATCGTCTCATGTTTTCCAGAAGATTAGAAGAGTTTCTGCATGATGAAACATATTACATCACTCATAGAACGCTTTTTTTTAATATATGAAGCGCATATTCATATTCGCTGCTTTCAAATGTTCTCGTTCGTTGTTACTTAGAGGAAAATATTTGAATCATCTAAAGCAGGAAATTAGCAAACTGTTTTGAGATACTCAGAGATACATACCTCTCTGGTGTTCTCAAATAGCAAGTGACAGGTAAAGATTAGTGCTGAGCAATACATTGATATCATGATCGATTGAGACGTAGCAACTGCCTCGATGATAAGAGGTAACCTATTTCTGTATCATGAACTGGTGCTATCATACAAGGAAAGTCCTCGCCCCAATCGAAATGCTTCTGAGACTCATATGACCGGTTGGCTACAATTCATGAGCATTGTTGAGTAACGTTTATCTTGTCCAAATATCTCTTAAGAATTTTGTTGTCTCTAAGCTTTGGATGTCATCACTAAGGAGGCCCTTTAGAGGGAGCTGCTCTTGTGAAAGAAATAACTCGAAAGGTTGTTATTAATGAACAACCAGAGAAACAATTAGTACGGATTTCAAGGGCTGCGGTACTATCGAAGCCACGCTGATATAACGATGTGCTTAGAAACTGCTGACAGTCCGTCCTTAATCATCACAACGATGCTGAAAAAAAGTGATGCAGAAGATGACACATATCTAAGGTGCTTTAAAAATAGCTGGATTCTTGAAGTAAGATTCCGAGGGGAACAGTGAAAACATAATTTGTAATTTCGCCACTATCAGCCTGTCTCTCCTTTCCTTGTCTTTTTATCTGATTACCTCTAGTCTTACTGATACTGATCAATTATCTTAGACTGTAAATAATAGATTTCAGCTATCAGTCGTCCTTTTGCAATTTTATTGACAGATCTAGATTTCAGCTAGAAACTAGCCATTCCCAATGCACTCTCATTTTTGATCAATGCATGTAATGCCTGTTGGTCGGGCTTCATCCACAGTTCATTGAATTTCCAAAGGACGGCTGATAGCTGAAGTCTATTATTTTCAATCAATATAACGGTCGCTGCATGCAACAGCCTTCGGAATGGAAGGTAACCTGATGAATTATCTTAGTGATAACCTTATATAGTGCAGGCACGGGAAGGGTTGCAGCGATACAAACAAAACATCTCTTGATCATTTTACTAACAGGCTGCTTTTTTTGTGATAGTGAAAAGTTTGCTCTGCTGTTGGAAAGCATCCTGTAAACACTGATGTGAAACCATTGCCTCAATTTATGTAGAAATGAAGACCTCAGTACAAGAAAAGCAGAAACGTCACTCACTTAACGAGAGTATTGGCTTGTTACTGGTGCTGTCATTGTTTTTGTTGTCTTAACTCCAAAGACTAGTTTGAGCAACTTACAATGCTAGTCTATCCTGTGCAAGCCTATTCATCTCGACGTTACTATTACTTCAACCAACATCCAATTGAACCTGAGTACTAGACGTTCCTGACTAATTCTAATTCTTTTTTTTTTTCCACTCTTCCTCTTTACCAAACTGACATTTCCTTTATGTTTCTGGGTGTTTTCTATTAGCCGACCACTTCTTATTGTCACGTTGTGCTATAGTTTCCTTACCAGTTCCTCATTAGTAATTCGATCTATCCATCCAGTCTTCAGTATTCTTCTGTAGCATTGCATTTCAAAAGCTTCTTGCCTTTTTTGGTCTGAATTTTCAACTGATGTTCCATCTATTTGCCGTGTCTGTCAGAATTACCATGTCATCGAGGATTGTTGTTGTTGCTTTTGCTGTTGCTGTGGTCTTTAGCCCAGAGAATGGTCTGATGCAGCTCTTCTTGCTACTGTATCCTGTGCATGCTTCTTCATCTCAGAGTAACTACTGCAACCTACATCCTACTGAATCTGTTTAGTGAATTCATGTCTTGGTCTCCCTCCAAGATTTTCTGCCCTCTGCGCTTCCCTCCAGTACTAAACTGATGATCCCTTAATGCCTCAGAACTTGCCCTACCAACCGATCCCTTCTTCTAGTCAAGTTGTGCCTCAAATTCCTCTTCTCCCCAATTCTATTCAGTACTCCCTCACTAGTTACGTGATCTACCCATCTAATCTTCAGCATTCTTCTGTAGCATCACATTTAGATAGCTTCTTTTCTCTTCTTGTCTAAACCATTTATTGCCCAAAGTTCAGTTTCATACATGACTACGCTCCCTACAAATACTTTCAGAAAAGACTTCCTGACATGTAAATCTATACTCGATGTTAACAAATTTCTTCACAAACACTTTCCTTGCCATTTACAGTCTACATCATATATCCTCTCTACTTCGACCACCATCAGTTATTTTGCTCCCCAAATAGCAAAACTCCTTTACTACTTTAAGTGCCTCATTTCCTAATGTAATTCCCTCAGCATCACCTGATTTGATTCGACTCATCGATGTTTTTATCTGTACTCCTGAACTTAGATTCCTTAGATTTCTTTGCTTCTTGTTCACGCCACAGACCAAATAACACCGGGGATTGGATACAGTTCTGTTACAGTCTTCCCTACTACTGCTTTCCCTATGTGCCCACTCTTACTATTAGAATTGCAGTACGAGTTCTGCATAATTTGTAGATGACGTTTTTCTCGCTGTATTTCGTGTGTACTCGTCTATTGGCGTATCCGTTGGTGATGGACGGGTGTTTGCGTGGCAGGTGTGCAGGTACTACGTGCCCGCGATGGCGGAGCTGGACATCCGCTACTACCTGCTGATGCCGCTGCCCATCCTGCTGGTACTGGGGGTGCTGCGCGAGCTCAAGTACCTGGTGCCCTTCTCGCACGTGGCTAACGTGGCCGTGGGCGTCAGCTGCGGCATCACGCTCTACTACATGTTCTGCGACCTGCCGGACATCGCTGAGCGCAAGAACTTCGCAACTGTCGCACAGCTGCCCATCTTCTTCAGCATTGCGATCTTCGCCATGGAGTGCATCGGCGTGGTGAGTTGAGGTCTTCCGTCCTAAAGCTGACAATTTTTGAGAAGGGGTTCGCGAAACAGTCTCAACCCTCCAGGTCCTTACGATTGCAACACCAGAAACACAGTAAATAAAGAAATTTTACTTATTGTGCATATATTGTATACACTGAGGTAATAAAGATACGGGATGGCGATTCGAACATATACAGACGGCGGACGTATGGCGTTGTTGTTGTTGTGGTCTTCAGTCCTGAGACTGGTTTGATGCAGCTCTCCACGCTACTCTATCCTGTGCAAGCTTCTTCATCTCCCAGTACCTACCGCAAACTACATCCTTCTGAATCTGCTTAGTGTATTCATCTCTTGGTCTCCCTCTACGATTTTTACCCACCACGCTGCCCTCAAATACTAAATTTGTGATCCCTTGATGCCTCAGAACATGTCCTACCAACCGATCCCTTCCTCTAGTCAAGTTGTGCCACAAACTCCTCTTCTCCCCAATCCTATTCAGTACCTCCTCATTCGTTATGTGATCTACCCATCTAATCTTCAGCATTCTTCTGTAGCACCACATTTTAAAAGCTTCTATTCTCTTCTTGTCCAAACTATTTATCGTCCATGTTTCACTTCCATACATGGCTACACTCCATACATATACTTTCAGAAACGACTTCCTGACACTTAAATCTATACCCGATGTTAACAAATTTCTCTTCTTCAGAAACGCTTTCCTTGCCATTGCCAGTCTACATTTTATATCCTCTCTACTTCGACCATCATCAGTTATTTTGCTCCCCAAACAGCAAAACTCCTTTGCTGCTTTAAGTGTCTCATTTCCTAATCTAATTCCCTCAGCAACATCCGACTTAATTAGACTACATTCCATTATCCTCGTTTTGCTTTTGTTGATGTTCATCTTATATCCTCCTTTCAAGACAATGTCCATTCCGTTCAACTGCTCCTCCAAGTCCTTTGCTGTCTCTGACAGAATTACAATGTCATCGGCGAACCTCAAAGTTTTAATTTCTTCTCCATGGATTTTAATACCTACTCCTAATTTTTCTTTTGTTTCCTTTATTGCTTGTTCAATATAGAGATTGAATAACATCGGGGATAGGCTACAACCCTGTCTCACTCCCTTCCCAACCACTGCTTTCCTTTCATGCCCCTCGACTCTTATAACTGCCACCTAGTTTCTGTGCAAATTGTAAATAGCCTTTCGCTCCCTGTATTTTACTCCTGCCACCTTAAGAATTTGAAAGAGAGTATTCCAATCAACATTGTCAAAAGCTTTGTCTAAGTCTACAAATGCTAGAAACGTAGGTTTGGTTTTTCTTAATCTAGCTTCCAAAATAAGTCGTAGGGTCAGTATTGCCCCACGTGTCCCCATATTTCTACGGAATCCAAACTGATCTTCCCCAAGGTCGGCTTATACAAGTTTTTCCATTCGTCTGTAAAGAATTCGCGTTAGTATTTTGCATCCGTGACTTATTAAACTGATTGTTCGGTAATTTTCACATCTGTCAAAACCTGCTTTCTTTGGGATTGAAATTATTATATTCTTCTTGAAGCCTGTGGGTATTTCGCCTGTCTCATACATCTTGCTCAGCAGATGGTAGAGTTTCGTCAGGAGTGGGTCTCCCAAGGCCATCAGTAGTTCTAATGGAATGTTGTCTACTGCCGAGGCCTTGTTTCGACTCAGGTCTTTCAGTGCTCTGTAAAACTCTTCACGCAGTATCATATCTCTCATTTAATCTTCATCTACATCCTCTTCCATTTCCATAATATTGTCCTCAAGTACACCGCCCTTGTATAGACCCTCTACATACCCTTTCCACCTTTCTGCTTTCCCTTCTTTGCTTAGAACTGGGTTTCCATCTGAGCTCTTGATATTCATACAAGTCGTTCTCTTTTCTCCAAAGGTCTCTTTAATTTTCCTGTAGGCAGTATCTATCTTACCTCTAGTGAGATAAGCCTCTACATTTGTCCTCTAGCCATGCCTGCTTAGCCATTTTGCACTTCCTGTCGATCTCATTTCTGAGACGTTTGTATTCCTTTTTGCCTGCTTCATTTACTGCATTTTTATATTTTCTCCTTTCGTCAATTAAATTCAATATTTCTTCTGTCACCCAAGGATTTCTATTAGGCCTCATCTTTTTACCTACTTGATCCTCTGCTGCCTTCACTACTTCATCCCTCAAAGCTACCCATTCTTCTTCTACTGTATTTCTTTCCCCCATTCTTGTCAACTGTTCCCTTATGTTCTCCCTGAAACTCTGTACGTATGGCGTACACAAACCATAAAAGGGCACTGCATTGGCGGAGCTGTCATTTGTATTCAGGCGATTTACGTAAAAAGCTTTCCGACGTGATTATGACCACGCGACGGGAATTGACAGACTTTAAACGCGGAATGGTCGTTCGAGTTAGACGCATGGGACACTCTGTTTCGGAAATCTTTAGGGAATTCAATATTCCGAGATCCACAGAGTCAAGAGCGTGCCAAGAATACCAAATTTTAGGCATTACCTCTCACCACGGACAATACAGTGGGCGCTGGCCTTCATTTAGCGACTGAGAGGAGCGGAAGTTGCGTAGAGTTGTCAGCGCTAACAGATAAGCAACACTGAATGAAATAATGTGGGACGTATCCTTTAGAACACTCTGACAGAATTTCGCGTTTGTGGGCTACGGCAGCAGACGGCCGACGCTAGTGCCTTTGTTAATAACACGACATCGCCTGCAGCGTCTCTCTCTTTCTCGGGGTCGTGATCATATTCATTGGGCCCTAGACGACTGGAAAACCGTGGCCTGACCACATTTCAACGGTTAAGAACTAAGTGTAACGCGCCCATGGTATAGATGTAGAGCCTTTCATTCATAACCGAAACCTCCTCGGTCCCGGGTTCGAACCCCGGCACTGCTTAAATTTTGAATACAAATCACCAGAAATGGCGGCCAAAGACTTCAGGTAAAAGAAGTCACGCTCATTCATCCAACGGCCTTGACAAAGAGGGTCGCAGGACCGGATAGAGGTTTACGGGACTCTCTTGTCTTCGGATGGGAAACTGACCCTAAGAGAGGAAGAATGAGCGATGATCAACGGCTTGAGAATGCAGAAGGCAGTGGAAAATATTGCGTTACAGACGCAGTGTGTATCCACAGGACATGTGGCCTGTAATTGAAAAAGTGGTATGATGATGTCTCCATTGAAAACAGTTTCAGGAATAGTACACCATTCGGATCTCCTGGAGGGTACTGCCAAGGGGAGATGACCATGAGAAAAATATTGAATAACCAAAGAAAAGTTAACGTTCTGTGAGTCTGCGTGGGCTGAGTCAGGAGTTTGAACGTAGTAGAAAAGCTAGAAAATCTGAAAAGCGAAATAATAAGGTTGACTCTAGATATACTGGAGGTCAATGAAGTGAAATCGACAGGACACAAGAATTCGTGGTCACACGAGTATAGGTTAATATCAGTAGCTGCGAAAAAAGGCATAGCGGGAGTGTAATTTGTTATGAATAGGAAGTTAGGGCAGACAGTGGGTTACTGTGAGCAGTTTAGTGGTAGAGTTATTCTCATCAGAATCTAAAGCAAATCAACACCGACGTCGCAAGCAGAAGATGAAGAGATAGAGGAAGTATATGAGGATACTGAACGAGTAAGATATTGTTACACTTCAAATACATATGTTCAGGAATCTTGTCTTTTATAGAAAAATACGTGATATTAACAGATTTAGTTTTTAAAACCGTCTCGTGAAGTCTCAGTCCTTAGACAAAAGAGCATTTAAGCCTTCTCTTGGACAACTGACTTCTAAATTTTTCTCAGTCTGCATTTCCTGTCACTCACTGCGTTCGTTTTTGGAAGCTTTTATTTTCTGCTTGCAGAGCCCTGTCACTTGTAAATATGGTTCACCTACTTATCTAACTGTTGTAGGTCCATTATAAAGTAACAAGAGTCTTCTGTGTGAAATTATGGTGTTCAAGAATCTGAAATAATAGTTTAACACTCTGCAGATGTCTACACAACATAGGCAGTGTTTACGGGTATTACGTACGTCTGGTAACGACTTGTCTTTTGTTTGGAAATGTTATTCCAGAGGCATTACAGAGTGTCGTCAGAAACAATCTGAAATGTTGTAGGGGTGTTTCAGCATAGATTGTGCTGAGAATAAGTTGTTAAGAAAAAATCCGATACGTTGCGTCGTTTCCTTGTTAATTAGCACTGAAATTAGCGCGTTCTTCGTTTGGTTTCCCAAAACCGAACAAGAGAGCGGTACAATAGTTTGACATGGGACGGAAGTAAGAATGGAACCCGAGTCAAATGTTGAGCAGTCTCGTACGCAATCGTCTTCGCTATGAGAACAATTGACTATACTTGTATCTGGCGGGACGCTAAAATTTGCACCATCGACAGCCTGCTAATTAACTCATAAACGACGCAACGTATCGAATTTTGTAAACATTTATTTCTCAGTACAACCTACCCTGCAACACCTTTACCATCTTTTCACACTGTTTCTGACCACTTTGTATAAAATACAAGTGAAAATATCTTAATGAATCTTGGCTGCTGCATCAGTGCAGAAATCTCATTGTATCTTTTACAGGTCTTGCCGGTAGAAAACAGCATGAAGAAACCGAGCCATTTCCTAGGTTGCCCCGGAGTGCTCAACATCGGTTTCTCCATCGTCGTCGGCTTGTACGCCATGATGGGCTTCGTCGGTTACTGGAAGTATGGCGAGGACACCATGGATAGCATCACTCTAAACCTGCCGCTAAATGAGATGTAAGTGTGTCCTGAGCCCTCTAAGAACTCGTAACAATAGTTGGTAACCGTAACGTAACTCATCAGTAACTAAAGTAGTAAAGGGTGGGCAAATAACATTTATAGCAAAATCCAGATTGCAGTCACTGTGTGACCATCATCAGTGCACTAAATTAAGTTAAAACATTAAAACCATTAACATACACACATTTTCATGTCGAAGGTTGAGTTCACAGTAATCATTCGGTTGCAGTAGTTTGTGTGAAGATACAGACAATCGACAAACACTGTGATGGAATTTAGTATCTGTTTTTACTGTTTGCGTTTTAGCACTTCTGGAATCAGAAAAGTTTATACCAGTGCTTTTAATGAAAGCGATTGTCTAGTCAGAACAGCCCCATAAGACTAATGAAGTAAAAAAAAAAAAAAAACTGTCTTGCGCAACATTGTGATGTAGTGATAGGAATTCAGTTTCTTTGCTAGAATATATTGAGTAACTGGAAGTGTTGGTGGATGAATGGTCTGTGAAAACACAGTCTTCTGAAACACATGAAAACACATTCAGGTAAGATTTGCCCGTGAATAGAAATTTTCCCAACACATTTTTTTAGCACTGCATGTTTGAAAATTGCTTCAAATGTCTCCGTATGCAGGGACGACGGCTTCCTATTAACGCCATTCTGCATGCAGGAGTGGCGTTTCCAACGGATCAAGCTACTGCACCATCTTGTTAAATGTAAAAATTTCGTCTCTGGCGAATAATTATAGAAGACCGGCGATTACGAGAGGATGTTATTCAAACGTCTCAAAAACAAACATCGGCCTTAAGGCCCAACGGAACAGACCGGTCGCCGAGTCATCCTCACAGCCTTTAGGCGTTACTGGAAGCGGACACGGAGGGGTATGTGGTCAGCATACCGCTCTCCCAGCCGTTGTCAGTTTTCGTGCCCGGTACCCTTCTCAGTTACGTAGCTCCTTAACTGACCTCACAAGGGCTGAATGCACCCCACTTGTCATCACGCGGTAGACGCGGACGGTGACCAAACAAAGTGCTAGCCAAGTCCTTTTTTTTTTTTTTTTTTTTTTTTAAAGTAGCTCTGAATACATATTCAGCTGAGCTCATAGATACACGTATTGACAGGCTTAAGCGTATATGATATTATGAACAACACAAGGACATCCATGCTACTTGTACTCAAATTTCATAGTTCTTACGATACAGAATTGCACTTCAAGAATAACAAAAAAGTCTTACCAAAGTCAGAGCATCTAGCGGATTCGGTATTACAATATGGAAAAAATCATTACCTTTGAACGATACAAATTGTAACGATGGTATGGCATTGATGGTCGGAAGTTTCTACCTGGCGGAGTTTGGCCGGCGAGTTGCAAGTCTTTTCCGTTGACGCCACATTGGACGACTTTCGTGTTCATTATAAATAAAATGGTAATAAAGACAACACCACTCCCAGAGAAAGAAAATCTCCTGCCCTATTGGGAATCGAATCCGGGCCCTCTGTATGGCAGTCAGACGCGCTAAACACTCAGCTAAAGGGGTGGGCAAATCATACAGAGTTGTTGCAAAATTATATTTTCATCAACAAAAATGGTTGCAACAAAGACGAGCAGTGGCCTAAAGCAGACGTGCATCATGCACACCACACTGTGAATATGTGCTCGTGAACTGTGCGTGAAGAGTTAATAGACTTTCTTTTATTTCTCGGTTGTAAAATACGGCAGTTCTTCACTGCGACGGTACCTAACAGTTGATGCTGAATAGTTGCTCTTCCAAATAGCAGTCCAGACGAGTAAACCAGATGCGACTTTCCCTCATACTGTTCGTACCTTTGATTGTCGGGCTACGCGCTGCTCTATTTAAAAAGAATAGCTCGATGTAGTCATAGGGTCGAGCCACAAAATGTTCAAATGCCTCTGAAGACTATGGAACTCAACATCTGAGGTCATCAGTTCCCTAGAACTTAGAACTACTTAAACCTAACTAACCTAAGGACATCACACACATCCGCGCCCGAGGCAGGATTCGAACCTGCGACCGTAGCGGTCGCGCGGTTCCAGACTGAAGCGCCTAGAACCGCTCGGCCACACCGGCCGGCGTCGAGCCACATCCAACTCACTGCAAATAGTAAACAGTATCTGTGATCCCGCAGACAAACAATCCTTCCATTGGCAAAAATCGGACTTAATAAAATATACAGAAATACGAAATAAAAAATAAGTGAATAATCTAATGAGAAGGGTTCTATTCCAACATCCGTATTTGGTTTAGACGACAGAGAATTATGTCGAACAATATTTATTCAAGAAAGGACATCTGAAATAAACGGGAAGACAGACAGAAAATATCTGTATGAAATGCATTAAAGTTACGTCTAGAACTTTTCGATAACGGTAACAAAATCTTCAAACTAAAAAGTCATCGAAGAGTCGCGAAAACTAAATCGATTTCATGCTCACGTGAACGACTGACTCGTTCAAATAGTTCAGAGTTGAACATGATGATTTATAAATTATCGCACGCGATACGAAGAACAGTAACTAATATTCTGTCTATCCTCGGTTCCGTAATACAAGCGGAAAAAATTAGAATCCTATTCTGTGGCATATTCGGATCTCTCGTAAGTTAGAATGCCTTCAGAAGTTGGAGTATTGTAGGGGGCATTCACCGCCCCGAGCCAATCACCTATACGACTAAATCACGCAGATTACCATAGGGCCGGCCAGAGTGGCTGTGCGGTTCTAGGCGCTACAGTCTGGAGCCGAGCGACCGCTACGGTCGCAGGTTCGAATCCTGCCTCGGGCATGGATGTGTGTGATGTCCTTAGGTTAGTTAGGTTTAATTAGTTCTAAGTTCTAGGCGACTGATGACCTCAGAAGTTAAGTCGCATAGTGCTCAGAGCAATTTGAACCAACCATACCACAGGCAGGTCTGCCTTCCTCCAGCAACGACACAAAGTACCAGATCGCTCCTTTGGTCTCTTCACTCGAAAAGTCCCAGTTTCCACTTGACTTCCCCAGTGTTCCGCCACTGTCTGCTTTTTCTTTGGCTGAAGGCCGTTCCCACCAAAATTACATCGTTATTAACTTTTGCAGACATGATCTGATTCAATTCATCACTTCCCATACTGAACTAACATATTACAACATTTTTTAAATAAACAAATTTTAGAACTTTCAGTCACATCCAGAGCATTCATATTAATTACAAATAAAGGTTTGCTCACAAATAAATAAGCTGGTGTTCTTGGGCACCGACGCGATCGCTGATCGTCCTTAATTTAAGGCTTGCAAGACAGATGCGACTGTCTGGTAGACTCACAGTAGTATCTGATTGGATGCAAGACAGGCACTTTCCAGTACCTGTTACATACACACTGCAGGAGAGATAAGGCAGCTCAGGAACTCACACGTCGGCTCCGTTTCTACTTTTTCTTCGAGACTTGTGAGTCTACCTGTGCTGTGCTGACGTGTTTCCCTCTCTTGTGATCGCAGCCTGGCGCAGTCGGTGAACGTGCTGATCGCGCTGGCTACGCTCGTGACGTTCGGGCTGGCGGTGATGGTGCCCAACAACATCGCCCTCTCCATGATCCTGAAGAAGGTCTCTCCTAAGAGGGCCGAGGTCGTCCAGTACGTCTTTCGCATCTTCATCGTCCTCGCTTCAGGTAAGGAAAATTGCTGGTCACTCCATTAAACAAGTCGCATTATGCTCTTGTTAATACTTCTCGTAAAACGTGATTCTAACGAGGAAGAAAAAGATTTAGCAACAAGCTACCAAACTATTGACAGTCCATGTACACCTCTAATGCTCTCGTCTTCCTCTTGAGTTTACTTTAGTCAGATACAATAAAACACTTCTTTTCTCTTTTGTTGACTTGATACTACGTAACTATTTCGAAACGTCTGATGATTTAGTAAAAATTCAGAGCCAGTATGATACCGTTTCTACTTCCCCATTTAAATACACACTCCGAAAGCCATCACACGGTACATGAGTGGGGGTACTTTCTCTCCCTGTTATACCCCTCCCTGCCATTAGCAAATGGAGGGACGGAAAGCAACTGACTTGCTTCTGTACAAGCCCTGATATCGTCAACTAGGGTCTGCACTACGTATGTGAGACGTTTGTTGGGGACAGTAGGATTATTCTGCAGTCTGTCACAAATGCTGGTTCGCTAAACTTTCTGAGCAGTGTTTCGTGAAATGAGCGCCATCCCCCCTCAAGAGATTTCCATGTAGCTGTCAGTTTAATGAGATAACTTGACACGGCTGCCGGGAATTTGACGAATTGCATGGTGGCCATCAGATGCACAGGTCTATTGTGTATTTTTTACTGGTATCCGTCGTAATGACCAGCTTCACAGGAGGAAAGAAGATGTATATCAGACGGGTATGTAATTCCACTTTCCACTGGATAAAATTAAAACCATCAGTCATAAAATGTTTAGAAAATAACTTGAAAACCACACAAAACTGACTTCTCTATGATTAAAAAGAACGATCATTAAGGTGGTAACGAAAATAACCAATGGAAAGTGGCTCTGCACATCCATATAATGAACAGTTTTTCTTTCGTCCTTTGAAGACGATCGCTACGACAGTAAAGAGTAGAAAGCAAAGAATAATTTTCTGTTGCTGACGGAAAACATGTATTTCTTCCAATGCCCATCGGTTCACAGCACATATGCGCAATACTCGCGTGTTGATCAAACTAACCGCTAACAGAATTGGAAGGAAAATCAGCATCTACATCTACATCTACATGACTACTCTGCAATTCACATTTAAGTGCTTGGCAGAGGGTTCGTCGAACCACAATCATACTATCTCTCTACCATTCCACTCCCGAACAGCGTGCGGGAAAAACGAACATCTAAACCTTTCTCTTCGAGCTCTGATTTCTCTTATTTTATTTTGATGATCATTCCTACCTATGTAGGTTGGGCTCAACAAAATATTTTCGCATTCGGAAGAGAAAGTTGGTTACTGAAATTTCGTAAGTAGATCTCGCCGCGACGAAAAACGTCTTTGCTTTAATGACTTCCATCCCAATTCGCGTATCCTATCTGCCACACTCTCTCCCCTACTACGTGATAATACAAAACGAGCTGCCCTTTTTTGCACGCTTTCGATGTCCTCCGTCAATCCTACCTGGTAAGGATCCCACACCGTGCAGCAATATTCTAACAGAGGACGAACGAGTGTAGTGTAAGCTGTCTCTTTAGTTGACTTGTTGCATCTTCTAAGTGTCCTGCCAATGAACGCAACCTTTGGCTCGCCTTCCCCACAATATTATCTATATGGTCTTTCCAACTGAAGTTGTTCGTAATTTTAACACCCAGGTACTTAGTTGCATTGACAGCCTTGAGAATTGTACTATTTATCCAGTAATCGAATTCCAACGGATTTCTTTTGGAACTCATGTGGATCACCTCACACTTTTCGTTATTTAGCGTCAACTGCCACCTGCCACACCATACAGCAATCATTTCTAAATCGCTTTGCACCTGATACTAGTCTTCGGATTATCTTACTAGACGGTAAATTACAGCATGATCTGCGAACAACTTAAGACAACTGCTCGGATTGTCACCCAGGTCACTTATATAGATCAGGAACAGCAGAGGTCCCAGGACGCTTACCTGGGGAACACCTGACATCACTTCAGTTTTACTCGATGATTTGCCGTCTATTACTACGAACTGCGACCTTCCTGACAGGAAATCACGAATCCAGTCGCACAACTGAGACGATACCCCATAGGCCCGCCGCTTGATTAGAAGTCGCTTGTGAGGAATGGTGTCAAAAGCCTTCCGGAAATCTAGAAATGCGGAATCAACTTGAGATCCCCTGTCGATAACGGCCATTACTTCGTGCGAATAAAGAGCTAGCTGCGTTGCACAAGAACGATGTTTGCTGAAACCATGCTGGTTACGTATCAATAGATCGTTCCCTTCGAGGTGATTCATAATGTTTGAATACAGTATATGCTCCAAAACCCTACTGCAAACCGACGTCAATGGTATAGGTCTGTAGTTAGATGGATTACTCCTACTACCTTTCTTAAACACTGGTGCGACCTGCGCAATTTTCCAATCTGTAGGTACAGATCTATCGGTGAGCGAGCGGTTGTATATGAGTGCTAAGTAGGGAGCTATTGTATCTGAGTAATCTGAAAGGAACCTAATCGGTATACAATCTGGACCTGAAGACTTGCCCGTATCAAGCGATTTGAGTTGCTTCGCAATCCCTAAGGTATCTACTTCTAAGAAACTCATGCTAGCAGCTGTTCGTGTTTCAAATTCTGGAATATTCCATTCATCTTCCCAGGTGAAGGAATTTCGGAAAACTGCGCTCAATAACTCCGCTTTAGCGGCACAGTCGTCGGTAACAGTACCATCGGCACTGCGCAGCGAAGGTATTGACTGCGTCTTGCCGCTTGTGTAATTTACATACGACCAGAATTTCTTCGGATTTTCTACCAAATTTCGAGACAATGTTTCGTTGTGGAACCTATTGAAGGTATCTCGCATTGAAGTCCGGCCCAAATTTCGCGCGTCTGTAATCCCGGCCGTATTCTTCCAGTATTCACTTATTGGTCGTGGTGCACACAACACGCCATGGAGTCGCCAATCAATAACCGCTAACAAATGTGGTAGAACGAACCCGATTAGTACACAAGAATCGGTTTTACAAGTGTTTTGCATGCTGTCTCATTCATATATAGACATTTTCACTTACATGGAATTCTCCAAATAAAGCAAAGTCACCCACTCGCATTCCCTACAACCGGCATTAGGTGCTCGTTCCACTTCCTGTTGCTTTGCAGTGTTTCACCTAGATTTAAAATCGAAGTGACTGTGTCAAGCAGAACACCACTAATACGGTACTCGAATATTACAGGATGATTTTTCCAACTCATCCTCATTACATTTTCCCACAGGTGGATGAAGATTCTATTCATCACACCAAACATAAATTCGATCCAAGTCATTCGGTGTCCTCCTACAGTCACTCAAGGACACTACCGTGTCAGTAGTAAGGAGTCGTTTCCGTGTATAGGGTAAGCCAGAACTCCCGGCAAACTTTCAGAGGACCAAAACAAGAAAAAAAATTTCAGTAAACATGAGCTCCAAAGTGAATATCTTAAGAGCTATGAGCACTTGTTCATCTTCGCTATTGTTAGACACGTTTCTACTGACAGCTCTTTGATTTCCATATCTAAAAAGTGCTAGTATGGACCAAAACAAGGAAAAAATTATCAGGAAACATGTGCTCTAATATACATACCTTAAAAGCTATGAGCATTTTTTCATCATCGATACTGTGAAACACATTACTTTTACTGGGAAAGTTCTCTGAACTCTTTAGGTATGCAATTTAGAGCCCATGCTTACGGGATTTTTTTCTAGTTTTGGTGCATACCACCACCTCTGAAAGTTTATCGGTGGCGTTCTGGCTCACACTGTGATCCCATAACGCATTATGCCAAGTCAGCTTGACACCAGAAATCACATGCCGAGAGCCTATGCAACAAACTACAGTTTTTTTTTTCTTTTCCGTTTCAGTGTCAATAGCGGTGGCCATCCCGAAGCTGCAACCCATCGTGTCGCTGGTGGGAGCTGTCTTCCTGTCCGTGTTGGGACTCTTCTGCCCACCCATCCTGGAGATCGTCGTCTTCTGGGACGAGGGCCTCGGCTGGAAGCGCTGGAGAATGTGGAAAGACATCTTCATCGCTGCCTTTTCACTCTTAGGCCTAGCAACCGGTTGCTACGCTAGTATTGTTGACATTATCAACACCGTATAGACTGATGTAACTGCAGCCGAAAACCCGTGGACTGAAAACTGGATCCACTGCTGTAGCGTCTGCGCGAGAGATGTTCTCGATGTAGTGTCGGCGTGTAAGCCTCCTGATCATTAAACGTGTGACCATTTACTGCGTCGAGGAGAATATCTAGTTCAGCCGAACTGTAGAACTGTATGCATGAACTGCGAAGGACAGAAGTGGTGGATACGGACTTTGCGAATCAAGTTCCTATATCAGAGCTCTTTTAGTGTGTTTATGTCGTGTGCTTGAGAAGTGTGTGTGTATGTGTGTTTTCTCGCTGTATTTACGTTGCTACATTCCGGGTACAACAATGACTCTCGACACGCAACACATCGACGTACAAATATTTACCAATTTCCAAAGCGTAAAATAAATACAAAGGTGACGCTGACTGGATGATGTGCTATTGTGAGAAAAATATACACTTGCTAATCAGATCAGATGTAATTTGCAATTGTCAGAAAACATCTGTACCCACTGATTCAATGTGTAGGACTAATTTTTTCATTCTCTGTAAATGCACTTATGCCACAAATGGAGATAAATAGCAGTGTCTTCGAATTTTTTTTCTTACAGTGTGTGTGATTAGCTATCATGTGGAGTTGTCTGAAGTGTCTATGACAACGCATTTGACGCTGTTATAAAAAAGCAGTGAAAATATAACTGCAATTGTATTAAACGGATTATTCGACAAATTGTGCAACTAACGTTGGCCGAATACAATTGTGCATTCTGTTTGTACAAGCATAACTGTTTTTGACAAGTGCATGAATGTAATGAGTTACAGCTGTTATTATGAAACAGCAGTTTTATATTAGTAAGAATTTTTGTCTTCAGTTCCAAATATAATCCACGTTGACGGAATATGTTACTTCTAGTTTGCAATTACGTAAGCTAACAGTGCCTAACTTTAAGTCGCACATCATTGTTTCGTTTCTGTCAGTGTGAAGCAATACCAGTACCTGTTTAAAGAACTGTATCATTTGCAGCTGTAATGTAAATGTCAGTTTTAATATACCCTTGTCACGAGATACTGAAAATGATTAGTGGCTTGCTTTTTATACTGATAATTATATTTATTTTCTAGTATATTTGACCATGTTTTATTTGATTTCCCTCTTTCCTCGTGCGTGTCTCAAATATTGACAATGATTAAATTTTAGCTGTCCCCTTTACAGAAAGTCAACACGTAGCAGCAAATAATTATCACGTAAATACTAAATCTCCAATAACAAAAAAAGTATCCTTCTTGTTGCAAATGCATAATCACTGGCTTACTCTCACACAGTTTGTTCATCAGTATAAACTGGCAGTCATTATAACTTTTTAAAGCCCTGTAGATAAAGAATAAGTTTTACTATTTATTTGTTAATCAGTCCATAACTGTGTGAAGTGGTCACTTTCCGGAATAGGGCTGTCGTTTTACAGAATTCTGAAATGTTTCATACTGTGTAAAAACTGAACACTTCTAAGGAGTCGACACATTTTTCTAAAAACATGTCTACCTACAGCCATAAAATTTGGGCTACTTTGACTTACTGAGGAATACGAGGAAAACTTAAAAACTTCTCTCCGTGGCGCAAAGCATTTTTTTTTTATATTTGCGAATGTGTCGTCCATAAATCTAAGTCGTCAATTTAATCTGCTAAATATTTCTGTTTATAGAGCTATTTAAAGAAAGCATATTGTGTGCATTTCGTTCTAATCGATAAACTGAAATATTTTCATTATAAAATTCTTTCTTTTTGGGAGCATAACTCTGATAAAAATTCATCTAAAGTTACTGATTGTACATAACTTACGATTTTTCGTTATTTTCAACACATCAGGCTTCCATTGCCTAACTAAAATGTGAAGTCCACGTGCGGTATGTCCCTCAATTTCACAATAGTTGAACAGTTAATGGCCTATGAAGCTGTTGGTGACACAGACGTGTAAAAGGAAGCATGTTCATTTTACATTAAGAAATAAATAGGAGATAGCTTTATGCAAAATTTATTCTGCATTATTGAATGCTGACGAAGAAAAATGCGAATTTCAGTTTTTCTCGATCATTCAAATTGGTTTAAATATCAATCAGTTGATATTTAGGCCTCATTTTGCAGCTGGGAGTGAGATGTAAGTCCAGCACCTAATGTCAAAAAATGAATAGCAGGAAACATAAAAAATTTAAATTTTTATTCGATGTAAACCTCTTTAAAGCTAATTCATTTAATCGTAGTGCAATGTGTGCGTAGAGCATAATTCCCTCCCCGAATTACTATTCTGAATGGGCTCGGAATCATTCATTTCTAGTTACAACTTCTTGGTTGGACTGAAAATGATATAAAACAGGAACAAATTTCATGTGGTGTGGAAATAAGTAGAAGTGCGAAACAATCTAGTGAAAAGGATGAAGATTCTTACACTAAGTACGTTAGTCTTCATTTTCTCACAAAGTCCTGCATTAGGGTGGGTGCAGTGTGCTGAACGCGAGGCAATTCTCACGTAGTTTTTCATTCGACTAGTCCTTAAAAGTTTTATAGTATCACTAGTTACTGATTTACCCCTTGCAAAGTGTAACGTGGCAAATATGGCATTAGGACAGTGTTCAGTCCATCACGAAAAACTAAAGAAATGCTGTGTTTAATGAAAGATGATCTACTGTCACAAGGTTTTCATACTCTTATGAAAGGACATGGATTTCGCTTTGAAGCTATCGAAACCCTATTCCACGCTCCGCAGCACTAGGAGTCTACATTAAACGAAACATTAAATATTTGCAACTGCACCAGTGCATTTATTAAGGTCAACGGCTACGACCTTAATGAAAGCTGGGGACAACTGCTAGAACGGAACGTTCTTCAAAAGAAGACATCAAACAGTTAATGTCAAAGAGGGGAAAACGGTGCTTGGGGCAGTCTCTATTCTTCCTCCACTCCATAATTCCAGCCCGAGGAACAAAGGAACCGTGTTTCTTTCACTGCTGATTCACTGCTTGTGCATGCAAGTCGCGTCCTCCAAGTGACGGCACTTCATTTATAGCGTCACACCGCTTGTGTATCAAAGACATATGTCGAGCCCAGCTGTCATCTGCTGCAGACGGTGCACATCAAAAGTAATGCATCTAGAACAGCAAAAGAATTTTATACTAGGTTTTATCACAAAAAGCTTCAGAACTATTATAATTTTTAACAACCCTCAAGAACTCTTCACGTTACCCTCGCATTTATTCTTCTTTAACTAATGCTCTTTTATTGGAGCTTATTGCAGTCGTCAGAAGACTTTAGAAAACGTAAGTGAAAATTTATGACGAGTTGTACTATGCATTCAATAGCGAGTCTGAAACAGAGATTCGATGGCAGTGTGCACCACCTGGCGAAAGTATACAAAGGACAGTGTGGATTAATTGTTACCTCTGTGTTGTGGAGGAGCAATGCTTGTACTCTTCTCTTATTTTGATGTTAGGTACTATTATCTTTATATTCATCAGATTATTCTTAGATGTGCTTCTCAATAATAAGTATATTGTGCCGTGCATTCTGTATATTTTTCCAAACAAAAGAAAAACTATATTTCCTTTACTTTTGATTGGATGGGAAGATCTGTAACAATACCTTTACATTGACGTCTATTCCATTATGCTGTTATTCCTCAGTTAAATTTATTTCACTGACTTCAGTCACGAGCATCCGCAGAAATTTTCCGGGGAAGGGAGGGGGGGGGGGGGGGTTGGATACAACTCTAAAGTTATGTCAAAATGGTTCAAATGGCTCTGAGCACTATGCGACTTAACTTCTGAGGTCATCAGTCGCCTAGAACTTAGAACTAATTAAACCTAACTAACCTAAGGACATCACACACATCCATGCCCGAGGCAGGATTCGAACCTGCAACCGTAGCGGTCACGCGGTTCCAGACTGAAGCGCCTTTAACCGCACGGCCACACCGGCCGGCAAAGTTATGTCAATTTTGATATAAATGAGCAAGTCAGATCCAAGTCTTCTCACGCTGCAAGCCACGTAAGCCAGAACTGCTTAAACAAGATGTTTAGTGGAATCACGCGAAATGACTTCCAGAAGAATATGAGAACTCTGCAATGAATAAAAATTGTGTACTCCTGATAGCGATGAAGATCCTACATAAACACCCTTATCTAGAAACTAACCAACAGAATACAACTGATCATTTGCACTTGGCCTAAAGGAATCTGGGGGTGGAGGGGAGGGGGTTATAAATAAAAGAAAATCACTTACGAGAATTCTGTAACGATTAATAACCCTGTACTCTCATTGTAAAGTAGGGGGCAAGCACTGTCTCCTGACCCCCACACGCCCCACCCCACCCATCCCCACCCCTGCTCTGCTCTTTCGATTGTGCCTATGCCTTTATTGAAACTTCTCCACACATGTTAAATAAAAATGAGAATACTCTGCAATATACCTTTCATACTTCTCAATAATAACTTGTCGTTACTGAGCGAGGTGGCGCAGTGGTAAGCACACTGGACTCGCATTCGGGAGGACGACGGCTCAAACCCGCGTCCGACCATCCTGATTTAAGTTCTCCTTGACTTCCCTAAATCTCTTCAGGCAAATCCCAGGACGGTTCCTTTGAAAGGGCTCGGCCGACGTCCTTCCACATCCTTCCCTAATCCGATGGGACCGATGACCTCGTTGTTTGTTCGCCTCCTACAAATCAATCAACCAACCAAATAGTCGTTCATGGTGTTCCACTTTGATTGCTACCACTTGCTATTATTTTAAAATATCAAAGAGTACTCTTATTACTATCTGAAATTTATTACAGAACTCAATTAATCTTTCTCCTCTCTCATTCTTTGTCCCAAGCCCGTATCCTCCTGTTACCTTTTCTTCTACTCCTTTCCCTACAACTGCATCCCAGTCCCCTTGACTATTACATTTGCATCTCCTTTTGCATACTATATTACCATTACAATATACTCACATACTTTCTCTATCTCTTCGACTTCAGCTTGCGACGTGCTGGTTTGCTGTCGATTCTTATCAGACGACAACTGTTCACAATAACTCACTTTCTGCTCTACCTTCCTATTTTTCTACATCCGTTATACCATTTTCTGCTGCCACTGATATTATTACCCTATACTCATCTGACCAGAAATCCTTGTCTTCTTTCCATTTCACTTCAATGACCCCTGATATCTCTAGATTTGCATTTCCTTTCTCAGATTTTCTAGCATCCCTACCATGTTGAAGCTTCTGACATTCCACGTCCCGACTGGTAGATCGTTATCCTTTCGTTGATTATTCAATCTTTTTCTCATGGTCATCTGCCCGTTGGCGGTTCCCTCCCAGAGATCCGAATGGGAGACTATTTCGAAATCTTTTGCCAATGAAGAGATCATCACGACACTTTTCAGTTACAGGCCACATGTCCTGTGGATACACGTTATGTGCCTTTAATGTAGTGGCTTTCATGGCCTTCTGCATGGCCTTCTGCCGTTAGTCATTGCTGATTCTTCGGCCTTTAAGGCCAGTTTCCCACCCTAAGGAGAAGAGAATGCCCTGAACCTCTGTCTGTTCGTCCGTCCTCTTTGACAAAGCCGTTCGCAGAATGAGGTTTACCTCTTGTGCTGGAAGTCTTCGGCTGCCAATGCTGATTATTAATCAAAATTTAAGCGTTAGTAGGTTTCGAGCTCAGGACCAATGACGTTTTGTTCACTAACCAAGGATGCTATCTCTGGACCACGGGTGCTCTTCATGAAACAATCAACAGGTCATAATCGAGAGGTCAGCTGGTGCACACAATTCTGTATCGGCAACACTTTCGGAGTTATACAGGCTGTATGCTCGGTATTTCTGCAGGTCGAGTTGCTGCACTATGTCAGGCAAAAGAAGATCTGACACGATATTAGGAGCCTCACTCTCTCTCTCTCTCTCTCTCTCTCTCTCTCTCTCTCTCTCTCTCTCTCACACACACACACACACACACACACACACACACAGCTTTCCAATATGCAAGGCTGAAATTACTGTTGACAATCGTACATGTCTCACCTACTTATCACTTTCTGTAACGGAAGACAATAGAGGTACTTTCTATTCAATGTTGCAGCATCTGAAGCGGGTGGGAGGGGACGTGACTGCGAGATGGACAACGAAGATATTAATTTAGTCAAAGCATACGGAAGTGATGGGTGGTCGAATTCGGTTTAAGGACCCGTGACACTTCTTTAATGCCTATTTTTGCGTGTCTGAGAACGGAGAGCTTCAAATTAACCAACCTATTAAAATTAGTTTTTCACCAGTCTGCAATTCTCTCTTGAGTACGTCAGGTGACATAAAAGAAATCTACCCAATAATAAAAAATGTAGGTTGAATGCCTTTCAGAATCAGTGATGAATGGTGTTCCACTACTGTTGTTGGCAAGATGTTAAAGAAGAGAGAGAGTCTGATTGGTCATTAAAAGAAACCATTCAACTTAATGTTAATTAAAATAAAGGGTTATATGGAGGACTATACAGAAAACTGCCAAAAGTGATAACAAATAAACATTCAGTAATAAACGATCACTCAAATGAGATGCCTGTTTGAAGTGATCAGTTATGTATCCCATAAATAAGAATGCAAATTCTGTCCTCATATTGACTATATGCAAGCAAGTTAAACTTTTCACAGTAACCATTTGCTACCAAGCTGAAACATGTACATATATTCGAAAAGCAGAACAATATGTCTCTGTTAACTTGTTTAGTATCTAGTATTTTGGTTACAGATGGATGGTCATAATAGACGAGAAAGATGAGAAAAAATGTCACAAAGCACCTTACATCTACATCTACATCTACACCTACCAAATACTCCGCAAGCGTGCTAATGGTGTGTGGTGGAGAGTAATTTTTGTACCACTAACTGAGCATTCCAACCCTTTTCCTCAAGAGTCATGTAAATCTATTAATGTTGCAGGTTGCTAATACACATACATACCATTTCTGTTGCATAAAAACCATTTGATTCTACCATATCAGCATTACTCTTCATCACTCCTCCATAACAGTATGTGAGCTGACTGGACACAGTTTAAGCCATTCCACAGTATCATGCCTGGTGGCAGGAATTTGTACATACAATTTACAAAGTTTAGCAACATGCTACATCTTCCATTTGTAATTTATGCCGTGTATGGTACACATCCTAGAGCCATTTGCTACTTGCCGTGGTAGCAATAGCTCAGGTTCGTATTCGCATCAAGTACATTTCCATACACCATCCAGTACAGTTTGTTACATATGGTGTAGCTACGGCAAAGAATTTTCAGAGTTTAGTTTGTACAGATCCAACAACTCCGCGAAATGGTTCGCTGAAAAACTGTATGTAATTACGAAGACAGTCAGTAGGTTTTAACTGCCAAATATTCCTGAAGAAGAATTAGCATTTCACTCAATAGAGGCCTGCCATATTTGCCAAGAACTGTTTAAGAAAGGGGATGTTAAACATAGAGATAGGTGCAATTTTTTTACTGCCTACTGGGGTGCTGCAAACGCCTACTTTAACCTGTAATATAGATCTTGTTTTACAGTCCCAATCATAATTCGCCTGTGCTGCCATCGGATATGGAGAAGTATAAATAATTTACGCAATGTATTTTAGTAACCTAACGAGAGTGGAGATGAAATACAAAATTCTGATTTATGGATTCGTCTCATATTTTGGCAAGTTTCCTTGAGATCTGTGTATCGTAATTTTAAATTGTACAAACTGAGGATAGTGAGGAATTATATTCCTGATGATAATGATTTTAATTTAGCCCATCAGAAAAGTGTATACTGAGTCTTTTTTGTTAGAAGATCATTCACATCCAACTGTGAAACGTGAAAGTGTTCTAAACTGTGAATGTAACATAAGAGGCGAGGAGCACAGGGTATGCACTGTATTGCATTTGCTCAAATGTAAGGCGCTAGAGGAGTGTTCTGCTCTGTGTTTAAGAATTGATGTGCTACTATTTGTTGATGTATTCAAAAGCTTTTATAGCCTTTGTCTGAAAACATATGAACTGGATCTTGTTCATTACACTATTTCATCTGCTTGTCATGGGATGCTGCACTGGAAATTACTCGAACAGAATAGTAGCTTGTTACTGACAATGAACAACTTTATTGAAGGAGGCATTAGAGCCAGTATTCATTCCATGTAGGCTTTCACGGCCGGCGTCTTTATCAGTAAACTCTTCCGGGCTAAGTTGCCGTGGTCGATCTGTAGAACTTCTTCTCCCTGACGTTTCGTTCTCAACTACGGAGAACATCTTCCGAGGTGAGTCGACGACTGGCTGCTAGGAACTGGGGCCGCCGCTTATATAGAGATCGTAGGGGGCGCCACCACACGTCACATGGCGTCGATGTGCAGCTATCTCTGGCTATCGTCTGTTCTCTCGATTGCAGGCAATCGATTGTCACGTGATTGATGCAACGTCGACCGCCATATCTTATCCAATTTTAATCCTTCTTCTTTACGATTAAAATTGTATTGATGTTTGTGGATTTCAATTGCCTCTCTATACATACGTGTATAATAGTGCGACGTCCTCGCTAGCACGCTTGTTTCACCAAATTTTATGTCGTGATCTCCATCCTTAAAAACATGTTCCGCTACTGCCGATTTGTCGATATGTCTCAAGCGACAGTTTCTTTTGTGCTCCGTCAACCGTGTATTGATGCTTCTTTTTGTAGTTCCTATGTAAACCCTGCCGCAACTACACGGAATTTTATATACCCCTGGGGTGGCTAGGGGGTGACGAGCATCTTTTGTTGATCTTAGGCATTCACTAATTTTCTTAGTAGGTCTAAAAATGGTCTCTACCTGAAACTTGGCTAGTACTTTTCCAATGCGATCCGTGATATTATGGATGAACGGAAGAAATACTTTTCCAGCTGATGGTTGTTGCTGTCTCCTATTTTTAGGCATTTTTTTTCTATTTGGGTGAAGTGCTCGATTAATCTCGTTTTTTTGTATAACCATTTTTCGCAAAGGCCATTCGTAAATGATTTAGTTCTTCTTGTAAGTAGCCTGGTTCACAAATATTATTGGCCCTATCCACTAGTGTTTTTATGACCCACCTCTTTTGCCTAGGGTGGTGGTTTGAGTTCTTATGGAGGTAGCGATCGGTATGTGTACCTTTCCTGTAGACCTTATGGCCTAAGGTCCCATCCGCCCGTTTGATAACTGATACATCCAAGAAGTTAAGTTGTCCATTCTTCTCCTTCTCCATAGTAAATTTAATCTTTGGGTTGATGCTATTTAAGTGTACCAGAAAATCATTCAAGTCTTCTTCCTCATGATTCCATATTACAAAGGTATCATCCACATACCGATACCACTTCGAGGGGCTTTTTTTTTAAGGATGGAGATCACGACATAAAATTTGGTGAAACAAGCGTGCTAGCGAGGACGTCGCACTATTATACACGTATGTATAGAGAGGCAATTGAAATCCACAAATATCAATACAATTTTAATCGTAAAGAAGAAGGATTAAAATTGGATAAGATATGGCGGTCGACGTTGCATCAATCACGTGACAATCGATTGCCTGCAATCGAGAGAACAGACGATAGCCAGAGATAGCTGCACATCGACGCCATGTGACGTGTGGTGGCGTCCCCTACGATCTCTATATAAGCGGCGGCCCCAGTTCCTAGCAGCCAGTCGTCGACTCACCTCGGAAGATGTTCTCCGTAGTTGAGAACGAAACGTCAGGGAGAAGAAGTTCTACAGATCGACCACGGCAACTTAGCCCGGAAGAGTTTACTGATATAGAGCCAGTATTGTTCATTGGTCATGTAGACTGTCGTGGCAAACAACAGTTTCATAGCTAGTTATCTACTGACAAATCTTATATTACATATCTTGATGCGAACAGTCTTTACAGCTGGATAATGATGCAGTATCTTCGAGCGTCCGTTTCTGTATCGCTTTCTCCAGCAATTGTTGAAACTTTTGATGTGGAAAAAAGCAAATATGATGCTGATGTAGGATACATTTCAGAAGCAGATCAGAAATAGGCAGAATTTTTCGATTTTCATTCAGATTTGTCGTTATGTACTGAAAAATAGGCAGCACGATCTCATGGTAACAAACCAAAGAAATGAATTTCTATTTTGTGTGATAAGAAAAAACTATGTTATTCGCCACAAAAATTCAAAACAAATCTTCCATCGTTAATTGGTATTAAAATTTTTTTGTAATACTGTCGTTTAGACAAGTTCCCTGCAGGAAATCATCTATCAAGATTAATGCACAGAAACATATGACTGGAAGCAATGATTCTGAGAAGAATATCTTCAAAGTCGTAGTATATACCAAAGATTAGAGCCAGAACACTAATGACAATGTTGTACCGAAGTAGCTAATCGTAAAACCCAATTTTCAAATGACCGTTATTTTTAATGAAAGTTTAGTTGGTGCTGAATTAAACAGGCCTATATTAGTGTTTGATTGGCCGGTAATAATAGAAACAACTATTTAAGATATTTCAAAATCAAGATGGCTCTCTTTGACTGCAGAAGTTTCCTGCACGCACATCACTGTTAGATTGTTTCATTGTGTTAGACACCATTTTTAGACACCATCGTGTGTACATGCTTGCCAAATTAAAATTCGAATAATTGTGATTAATTAATTAATCCACAGTAGCAAAAAAAAGGACATTTGATCATATTTATTTTTATGTTTATGCAAACTTACCAGACAACAAAAGATGGATGCAAACAAAGTATTAGGTAAGTTTGAGTACAGTACCAAAGGAGCAGAACCGTTGGTTCAAGTAACCGACTGGTCAATAAGAAGGCAGATTTTTTTAAGAAAATAGATCTTTTGAACCAAACTATGAGTATTGTACTAAAGCAAGAAGGAATTATTTTGTCAGCGCAGATTACGATGACTGAAGTTCAGACAGGTCTAGTGGAAACTGACCAAAAAGTAGCTAATAAATGATATTTAAGTTGAGCAGGAAGAATTTTAACGAAGAAGTTTTACACACATTGACGATAACAGGCCGAAGAATTTTTTAAATGGACTTCTGAAAAGCAAATTGGTAAAGTAATTTCCACGAAATTAAATGAACGGGAAGAAAAGGCTAACAAACAACTTGAACTGTGCAAGATACTCAGGTTAAACATGTAATAATATAAAATGTAATAACTTGAGTCGTAACTAGGATGTTTTTGGCGGTTTTTCCACAAGTATTATAATTCAGAATGTTTTCTGTGTCTGCTTGCAGTAGCTGGTACTGTTTGTGAATGGACGTAACTGTTTTGTTCACGTAAACGCACATCATCTTTCATGTGGAGTCCACAAGCGGCATTTTTTTCCAAACAGCATTTTGACTACTAGGGTTGCCGTCTTATTAATTCATGCAGGCCACAGTGCTCCAAACAGGCCTCCCAGCCAGCCCCATGCTCACCATCGCACAGCAGAATTTTTCTATGCATTTGAGGCCGTGGGCACTGTGGCCCATGCAACTCCACGTGGAGATGGGGCTGAGTGGATTTCTTTTGCCTACTCTTCGGTATTATCTTTTATTTACTTATAGCTGTTATACCAACTCTTTAAAGAAGAAATACACTGATCTGGAAGTAGAGAATTAGAAATTTAGTGCCAGTTTTTGAACAGAAAAGAAAAGAAGACACGAAAGAGTAGATATAGATGTCCCTTCACCAACATATCTGGGTGTGGTATCGCCGGCCTTCAAGTCGGCCGCACTTCAAAACACGCGTCCCGCCAGAAGTAGTAAGTGAACGTTGAAAGATAGCCATCCCGGATTTAACAGTTTGAGCACACACTGCAACTCTAACGGGGGCTGCAAGTGAAAAGGTAGTTTGTTAGTGGCCATTTACATGATGAGGCTGGAGCACCAACGAGACTGATCATTTGTGTTTGTAGTTCCTATGTAAAGTTTCACAGAGCGTTCTTAGCCAATTTTGGCCAATAAATAACACAGAATCAGGTCAAATTCAGCATATAAAATGATGGCAAATTACAATGTGTCGGGCTATCGTAATCCAATATTATTCTTTCATGGAATCAGATTCAATGAGTATGTGTAGCGAAAGTTCCGAATAAGTTCTCACGCCGATTATCATTGCAAACCGGCATGTGAAGGAAACACTCCTGGCCCTCCAACAGGAACTTGGCTATGACAAAAACATGAAGGAAAGCACTTGTCGGGGACAAATTCACCCCAACATAGATATAATTATGAAAGGTAATAATCAGTACCAGTAATCTCCACATAACAAGTGCAATAGCAGGTGGGCTGGCGGAGCGACAGCCAAGCTGAGTGGTATTTGCATCAGCATTACAGTGATAGTAGTCACCTTCAAACGATGGTGCATCTCCTCATCTGGTGAGATTTTGTGGACCAGACCTGCCTGATAACAAATGTAATTCAGGTGAGGATCAAAATAACAGACAATGACTTGTCAGAGAGGTCGTAAGTCATGAGGACAGTGTTGAGCTGTATGTGAGAGAAACGACGACAATTACATTGAAGTAACTTGTCATTTATGACAGTCACCGGCGCATTACAAAAGGCGCGACATGGTTCTTAATAGAGCGGGAGGTCTCCACAGATGACTACGCATGCTCCCAATAGCGGCCGCGTGACTGGTAAGGATTTCTCGTGGTAGGGTGTTCCACTCCTACACCAGCGTGGTTGATAACTGCTGTAAGGTAGTTGGTGCATGTGGACGTGCAGTACGACTCTGCAACGCATCGCACAGTTGCTTGTATTCTGATATCAACTCTACAAAGCATCAGACACCTGGAAAATGGGAGACATAAAGCAAGAGGGACAGATCACGAACTCCTCAACAACCCAGCGATGACAAATAACGAGTGGAAGAAAGCCAATTCTAACTGTGACACCTCTACACGAGGGTGACAGCCCATGGATTACATCACCGAATATGGTCTACAGAGGTATATTACAACCTTGGCAACAACTGGCAGTGCACCATGTGCGAAGGACGTTGCAATGCATAAGCACATCATTAAGTGTAAAGAGAGAACTTTGCTACTATCTCAGTAGACAAATTATGAGTTTAGTTAACTAATCAATATCTTGTGCACATTGTGTTTCGTAATATCTCACCTTTTAATTGTACACCAACTAAATGGGTTTAGAATACGTTGAATAAGCTGTAGTACTAAATTTCGATGTACGAGCTATTTGCTCAGCTAACGTTAAAATAAGATGTGCACATCCAGACTGAAGTGACGAAAGAAATTTTTACCAAGGACAGACGGACTAAACAGATGCTGTAATCACTACGCCACCCTGGCAGATTGTCTTTGTATAATTGCACGGACTACCCTACAACAGCTCCCTACTCAATGAACGTACTATATGCCGTATTTTGCCATAAATTTACTTTCGACACACTGTTTACTCAGAAGATGAGAAATTTCACGTATCGGAACTCTTCACAGAGCATATTGAGGAGGGTAACGTCACGCTGTCCTTCTCGGAACTTCGCTTGTTGTTTTACTGAGAGACAAATTACTCGCACGCAGTCTACTTGCGATTTTTAGTTCAACAAGAAGACACGCAGTCGCTCTCCTTTTTGGAGTGTCGATCTGATATCTCTCCAGAATGTCAGCTGCAATACTCAGCTCAAAGAGTGTCTTCTGATACTAGCCCCTACCGTACAGGCCACCTATTTCCCAGTTGACAACTGAGGGATACATACACAGCAGGCGCAGTACCACCGCCGTCGGTCAGATCGGAGAGGAAGCAGCAACGCGCAGTAAGGCAAGTTCCACTGACTACCGTTCCATGATTATACCTTCCGATTTCCTTCTTTAGTAACAGAAGCTTATATTGGTTTTGCTTAAGGTAATAAAGTCGTGGAACTGATTAATAAAACAGGAATTAGTTTCACTGAGGACCCGTACTGACCGCAATACAATGCCAGGAACTATTGAACATGGTGTGAAGTAGTAAAGAAAAAAAAGGCATTAAAATTTTAAGCAGAATAAGTACAATGGATAACAAACGTCCGAGACAGCTCAGTGAATGAGAGTCGTTGACAGCGATAAGCTAACTAAAAGGACCAGTCACGAACACATTCATATACATTACAACGGTTACAGCGGTACGTGAAATAGTTTCATGTGACATTGCTAAATACAGTAACATGCAAAATTCTGTTAAAAATGTCGTGTAGTTAGTGCTGCTGTCTTTGTCATTTGTTACAAACATGAACTTTTTCAATAGTCTTTCGACAGTTGAACGTACTTCTTAACAATCACCGTGAAAAAAAGAATCATGAAACAGACAAAAATTTCCATTTCCATTAATTTTTGTTTGCGGAAAGGAAACAACTCCTGTTATAAAAATTAGTGGATGATTTTGATTAAACCATTGTGTTCATTTTGTAAACTCACTTAAGAGAATGAGAGTAAATTTGATCAATCATAAAACAAGTTATGAGTACGCTGGTTTTTCCGACTTATGTACTGCTCAATCAGTCTTTCGGGTATGCAACCAGAATGATTGGTTATTGCTGCTAACCGACAATCTGAACTAAAATGCCATAGACATTGATGGAAAAAATGTTGCAGCACCAGAAAATATTACACGTAGAGTAATGACATTTTTTGGAATACATATACCTAGTAGCATGTTTAACCGATTAACACTGCAAGGTCACAGGTTAATACAAATGCGAGATGAGCCGTTGAAAATGTGAAATACTGGTACACTATTAACCGGTGTAACCGCCAGAATGTCCAGTGAAAGCGGCAAAGGGGCATGCATTGTGTTGTACAGGTGCCAGATGTTAGTTTGTGGGATGGAGTTCCATGCCTGTTGCACTTGTCGTGTGCATACAGGGACGGTTAATGGTATTTGTGGACGACGCTGGTGTTGTGATCTGACGATGTCTCATACGTGTTCGACTGGAGACAGAGCTGGTGATCGAGCAGGCCAAGGCAACGTGTCAATACTGTTTAGATTACTTTTAATTACAACAGCAGTTGTTTCCTGTTGGAAAACCCCCCTTATAATGCTGTTCGTGGATGGTAACACAACAATCACCAGACTGACTTACAATTTTTCAAAAAATGGCTCTGAGCACTGTAGGACTCAACTGCTGAGGTCATTAGTCCCCTAGAACTTAGAACTAGTTAAACCTAACTAACCTAAGGACATCACAAACATCCATGCCCGAGGAAGGATTCGAACCTGCGACCGTAGCGGTCTTGCGGTTCCAGACTGCAGCGCCTTTAACCGCACGGCCACTTGGGCCGGCCACAATTTTTCAGCCAGGGTGTGTGGGATAACGTCGAGAGTGCTCCTGCTGTCATATGAAATCGCACCCCAGACCTTAAATCCAGGTTTAGGTTAAGTGTGTCTAGCACGAAGAAAAGTTCGGTACAGGTCATCAACTAGCCTCCTTCTAACCAACACACGGCCACTACTGGCGCCTAGGCAGAGGAGGCTTTCATCTGAAAACATAACAGCCCTTCACCTCACTCTCCAATGAGCTCTCGCTTGACACCAAGGACATTGCAAATGGTGGTGGTTTGGGGTCAGTGGAATGCACGCTACAGGGCATATGGCTCGGAGCACCCCTTGATATAACCAATTTGCCATTGTGGTGCTAACTGCTGCTGAGATGCTGCTGCAGATTCAGTATGATGTACCAGAGGCATACGCCGAACCTGATCGTCTTCCCTCTCGGTAGCGCCACATGACCGTCCGGAGCTCGGCTTTCTTGCGACCGTACATTCTCGTGAGCGCCACTGCCAGCGATCATGTAGTTGGGCTGAGGACCTGTTAAGTCTTTCTCTAGCATCGCAGAAGGAACATCCAGCTTCTCACAGCCGTGCAACACGACGTCGTTCAAACTCAGTGAGGTGTTGATCGACTTGGTCATCTTAATAACATACTTGACTACAATCAATTCACGACGTCCAATCTCAAAAGTGTACAACGCTCACAGCGTGATTTAAAGCAAAACTGATTTGAATCCTCATTTTGGTGTCAACAGCGCGAATCTTATGTGACTGCAGAGAAATTTGAATAAACATCATGTTTCAGATGTAGAAACACAAGTACCAACTGTCATCTAAGTCGCATAAATCCTTCTTGGTGTTGCGACCCTTTGATATGGGGCAATCAGGGGCAGTCATTCCACGGATGCATCAGGCTGCGTATAGATTTTGGTAATCCTCCGTGTCCTGCTGTGGGAAGAAATCTGTAACGTCTCGCTGCATATCCTCGTTCGACAGGAATCGTCGAAACTTGAAGGCCATTTAGAAGGGGCCGAAGACGTGATAATCGCAGGACTATGATGGTACGTTATTGTTGATACTGTCTCAAACTTAGTGTGGACTGTTGCAGCGTTGTCCCCCTTGGTACGATACTGTGGGACAGTCATTTCAACATGTACCGGTACTACAGATATGTAATTGCAGCCAAACAGAAAATTTAATAACTTAACGTTATTTTCCCTGGGTGATAATAATAACTATATGACTACACTTCATAGGTATTTCTGCAAGCCAGGCCACCTCTATTGCAAAGAATATTTTTTCAGCGATCAATTATACGAAACAATTTTTTTTTTAGAAGTTGCATCTTCTGACATAGCGTTGTAAGGGGTTCATTACTATTCGCTATCGCACTTGAGCAGATGTAATTTCGATGGATTGCTCACGCGCGGCCTGCGATATGGAATATCAATGCTACAGTAGAATTGCAGGTCAGAGCAGTGTTGGCAGTAAGTCGAGTTTAGTAGCTCGCAGAGAGCACTTGAGTTATGGAGTTCGGACAGGGCAGTGCAGCGATTGACTTGTGCTGGGCCGGTCGTGCAGAACGATGGCGGTGCCTGAGCGATGTGTATAAGATAAAACAAATATATATTATTGTTCTTTGTTGCCGGGCCCATATGTTAATTGCCACAACTGACTTAGCCACAATTGTGATGTTAAACTCCCATGAAATTCCTTGCAGAAATGTTCCAATAATAACTTTTGTCTGAAGAAAACTTTTGCCAGGCATTTATCTGAGTTTAAAGATTTTACAAATTTTTCCTGTATGCACAGGAAAAATTTGTAAAATCTTTAAACTCAGATAAATGCCTGGCAAAAGTTTTATGCATGTTGATTAAGCAAAAGAAAATCAGTTGTTTTCCTACAAATAAAATCTAGTGGCCAGTATTGCACAGGCTTGTGCCAAAAATTTCTTGTAGGAGCAGATATATAGACAGCGTTATCCGGCGACATCATTGTTAGGTAAGAATTTTGAAGTTTATTCAGAATGATTTCACAGGGCCATGACGCAGCGCTGCTGACGTCAAAACTTATTAATCTCGATAAGCAGTGAATCTTTAATAGAAGGTCACATTAAAACTTGAAATTTTACTATTTAAAGAAATTTTTCTATTGGGAACTGAAATGAGACCTTTCTGTTGGGAGGTTACACTAATTGTGAACATTATAATTTATTTTTCTGTTGGGAGGTTACACTTGGCGACCTCGAGCCAGGATTGTATTTTGAGAATTTTCTGAGAAGTAGTCAGCTATATATCTGCTCTTATTTATCTAGTGTTAAATGTAGTTTGCATTTGGCGCAACGCATTTACTAATTTGTCACTCCTTTTTCACAGATAATCGACAATTATTGCTCTTTGTTGTCACTGTATTTATTCCACTTTGTATCCGCTTTGTCTTGGTTTGATTTTCTGTCCAAATTTATTGTATGAAAAATGTTGCGAAAAACTGCAAACAGTACATCGCGAAGTGTAATGAATGAAAACACCAAGCTGAACAGTTTGACTGACAATACTAGAGATACTCAGTGTCATAATTCTAATCTCACAACTTTAGACAATCAATGTGTGCCAACCACAAGTAACAATTCAAACTTAAACAATGAGCAAGCAAATTTAATTATGTCCACTGTATATTTACCAACAATTCATGATGCGGCGCATTCCACTACAACGAACGTTACCCAGTTTGACACATCAGACGCGCAAAATTTACACAGTGAACAGATAAATGTTAATAATGAAGATGAACAATTTACTCAAAATACCGTATGTCAGGTTTATTTATTTCCGATGCAGTGCTCAACAGTGCATAACCAATCAGCAAACCTATTCATGAATCAGACAATGACCAAATGGTTAAAGAACACATATCAAATGCAGATACACTATCCCACAGCACACGAAACAGAGCCACTTAATTTGACGTTGATCAAATTATGACAGTATTGCTACAACTTAATGAATCAAACAAACAACGTAATGAAAATTTCAAACAGTCGATTGAAAAACATGACAGGCCGATCAAACGAACTAATGAAAACTTCATACAGATTAATGAACAGATTACAGCCATTGCTGTCCAGTGTAATGAAACTAAAGAACAATTACGTGATGAAATTAAACCTTGTGCCAGGAACAGCAGTGAGGAAATTAGATCTGTTGCACAAGAGATACGTAATACACATGAAGTCACTACAAAATTACTTAGAGATGAAATCTTAGTTATTACGCTTATTGCCGCGATGAAGAAAGTACTGTGCAGTAACGCATTGTTGTGCTACGGAAAAGGCTGTCTCCTTGTAGCTATACCACAAAAGTTACTACTAAAACATGTTTTACTTTCCAGAATAATGCAGAACAACTGTGCAGATATAAAACAGAAACACCGCAAAAGCAACATTCTAAATTGTCACTCATTAGTAGCGTCATGATAAAACCATGTAGTTGTCACATAAACTAACCACTGTGTCGTCTGGTATCTCACAGAAAGTACGTATTTTCAAGTAAACCAAAATGTTGCATTAAAATCTCATTAGCAGTACCAGTATATGTTCTAAGTATGTAAGCCTTACAGTCGTTACGTAATCGTGCAACTAACAAGCAAAAATGCACACACACAATAACGCTGTGACGTCTGTTCACTATAACAATGGATTCGTAATTTCTGTTTCAATAAGTTCTCCTGGTTCGTGACTGGATATTTAACTTCAAACATTGTTGTATGTTAACAGATTCTAAGTCTGACAAGCATACTAGTAATGTAACGTGAAAAGTTATATGGCAAGGACAAAGTTAAAAAGCAGATTATCTTTCAGTAAACGGTTTTACATGTGAAATGTGGTGCAATCCATTACTCTTCCTAGTACGCAGAGTTTCAACTTCAACGCAATTATCATGTGGTATACGTCGGATTCTGTAAGGTCCATTGTAAACTAGAAAGAATTTGTGCCTCAAGTGTTTCTTCTTATGTGATAATGAATGAGCTTTAATGAGAACTTTCTGACCAATGTATAATTTCTTTGCATTTGCTTTACCGTGTAGTTTTCTCCTTTTGTCTGCTGCAGATTTTATAGTTTTAATAGCCAAATCAATTATGTCCTTGTGTCGAAGTTTACGTGTATTCGGGAAAGGTACAAGCTTTCTGATTCTGTTCGGTGGTTCTTCATTCTTCAGTACAAGTGTAGGTGGTAAAGCAGTGGAATCATGAGGCGTTTCATTCAGCACATTTTGAAATAAGTGTAAATATCTGTCCCAGTGCTGATGCTTTCTGTGACAATAAAGTCTGCAAAGCTTATTGATTTCTTTCATAATCCTTTCAGACGGGTTACAATGTGGTACAATGAAATAAAAACAGGTTTGATTTTATGATTCCGAAGCATGCGTGACCAAACAGCAGATCTGAATTGCGGTCCGTTATCTGAAATTACTTTAGCAACGTGGCCAACTTCACGTAAGAAATATTTAATAAAGGCGTTGGATACAGACCGTCCAGTGGCTTTACGTAACGGAGTGAAAGAAACAAATTTTGAAGTAAGTTCAACAGCGACTAGAACGTACGAAAATCCATTCATGTTCTGACAAGGGTCCCAAGAGATCAACAGCAGCAAATTCTTTTAATTTAGAAGGAATAATAGGAAACAACGGAGCACGATGTGAGATAGTAGATGGTTTCGCCTTTTGACAAAGTTTACAAATGGACAAGACTCTTCGAATTCTCTTTTCCATATTGTTAAAATAACAAGTCGTCCGAAGAATATGATAACATTTTCGTGGACCAAAATGTGCATAGCTGAAATGAATGTACGAAATGAGCTTATTAACAAAATCGTCAGGAATGCAAAGTACCCATAGCTTGTCATCAAAAGTGTAGCGTTTGAAGAGTATGTTGTTTCTAACCAGATAATAATGCCGAATCTGAGTGTGCGGCTTTTCATGCCATTCACTTTTGATGTCTTTCCAAATCGAATCTTTATCTTGTTCATGAGCAATGTCCTTTAAAGATGTGGTGATGAAGTTTTCAAAAGCGACTTTCTGAATGTAAAGAATACTGAAATTTTTCTCGAGGTTGCCTTCCGTGTTACTTTTCTCAAGCCCAGCTGGTGCGTGTGACAGTGCGTCCGCAACAATGTTATCCTTGCCGGGAATGTAGACTATTGTGAAGTGGAATTCTTGCAGAAACAATGCCCAACGTTTTAACCTGTCATGATTTAATTTTGAAGACATAAGAAATTGTAATGCACGATGATCACTGTATAATTTTACGTGCCTACCAGAAAGAAAGAAACGGAATTTGTTAAATGCCCAAACGATAGCTAAAGCTTCTAATTCAGTAACGGAACAATTTTTTTCCGATTCTGTTAGCACTCGGCTAGCAAAAGCAATGGTTTTCTGAACGGTAGTGTCATTTTCTGTGGCTTCTTGAAATAAATGGGCACCAAGACCGACTTTAGAAGAATCCGTGCTAAGGCAGAAATCTTGTGACAGATCTGGATGAGCTAGTATTGGCGCGTTAAGTAGCGATTCTTTCAAAGAACTGAATTCCAACAATGCTTGTTCGTCCCAGTTCCAAATAGTATCTTTCCAGTGAGAGAACAAAGTTTTGGTGTAACTAGAATTTGCATATTCAGAAAACGACGGTAAAAATTTTCGAGACCTAGAAAACTGCGGACTTGTCTTTTTGTGGATGGAATTGGAATGGCTCTGATTGCTTCTAACTTTTCAGGATCCGACTGAATGCCTTCAGAAGAAATAATATGTCCCAAAAACCTCACCTTTGACCTACCGAATTCAGACTTTTCCAAGTTAACTGTAATTCCAGATTCTGCAAAAATACGTAACAAACTGTTGAGGATGCGATTATGTTGTTCCCATGAAGCTTCTGCTATTAGAATATCGTCCACATATAAGGTGATGTGACATTTTAAGAACTCAGGTAATATGGAATTTAGCCCGCGAATGAAGCTGCCGAAGAAATGTTCAAACCAAAACGAAGTTTCCGAAACTGAAAACAAACGCCGAAACAAAGGAAAGCTGTGTATTTTCTACATTCTGGATGAAGTTCGATCTGATAAAAGCTGGGTCTGAGATCAATGGAAGACAACACTTTTACACCATTAAAATTTTGAAGAAGTTCTTCCAACGTTTGCGGCCTGTCTGTTTCAGGAATGATGATAGTATTGATTTGTCTCGAATCTAAGACAAGCCTGATCGATCCATTTTTCTTCTCAACAACATGTAATGGATTGTTGTATGAGCTTACTGCAGGCTCAATAATGCCCTCGTCAAGCATAGATTGTACTTTTGTTCTAACACAGTCCCTATAATGCGCCGGAATTACGTATGGTCTAACACAAAATTTAGTATGCTCACGAACACGAAATTGGTATTGAAATCCCTTGATTGTTCCTGTTTTGTGAGTAAAAACTGTGGAATGTGCTTGTAAAATCTCAAAAAGGTCCTGCCTATCAGTGTCATTACAATTCTCAATTGTTTGAATTTTATTCTGAATTAACTCATTAGTATCAAATGTGCCATCGATATCATCCCTGTCAGTACTTGCAGAGTGATTGTTAGTGTCAAGTTCCGTCGAAAATTCCGAACTGTTTTCTAACAGGAGGTAAAGCCGATTAATTTCTTCGTCATGGTTTGAGAGCCAATCTTCAAATTTCAAAGCTACTGACTTATCTTCTTCTTCTAAACTTATTTCAGCATCGTGACAGTTTAAGATTGCTTTGTATTCATTCAAAAAGTCTACTCCCAGTATAATTTCCGTCGACAATAATGGAACAATAAGAAAGTTCATAGAGAATCTGTGGCTTTGACAACAGAATTCTAAGTTGGCATACATCTACACTTTTTCCAAAGATTGCACCTTGTAATTTAATCTTACGTAACGGAAGTGTGGGGCAATCGTTCGATTTGTTGCATTTGCTAAAGGCTGTTTCACTAATTACTGATATGGGACTGCCAGAGTCAAATACTGCCGTAAATTTTACGTCATTTACTGTAATGTGAATCACAGGATATGCATTGTTGTTATGTTTTACGTCATGTTCTTGGAGTAAGATGTCCCTAATGTCTTCCATTTTTACGTAATTACTAGCCATGGCAGCTGCGTCGTTAGTTTCATACGTACGTTTTGTGGCTGCCAGCGGTATGAGTCATTGACTATTGTCTCTTTGTTGGCGCGCGTCGTTATTGGGGTTTGGAGACCTAACTTCTAGAAATTCACCTTGTCGAGAGGGCCCTGCCCTGTTTAAATCCCGCCAGTTCTGATGCAATTCAGGTCTGTCGTTACGATCATATCGTCTGTCGTCGTGTCGGTAGATTCTATAGTTTCTTTCTTGTCGGTCACGTGGTGGACAATTTCTCCCTGAATCGTAACTGCGCGCTGGACCATTGCGTCTAAAGTTATTCTGTCTCCCTTGATAATATTTATTTTGGTTCCCATATTGTCTGTTTCTCTGATTGTCTCTGTGATTGTCATTACCACAGAGAGGTGATCTTTCCCTGTAATTATTACTACTCTGCCAACGGTTGTCATACGGGTGGTGTCTGTTTTGGTCACGATTTGTGTTGTGAGAATAGTCTTGTCATGTCCGCTTATTATTTCTTTCATCGCGGAATTGCCACGGATGTGACCTGTAATTGTTGTGTTTCTGTTTTCGCGTTCCGCGATTGTCAGTGTCAATTTCTAATTCTTGTAAGAGTCCCTGAAAAGCTTCAATGTCGTCTTTGCAACATCCTGCCAAAATAATATGTCGTAAATGTTCAGGTAATTTGATTAAGCAAATGCGGATGAGTTCTGTGGGGCTGTATGGGTTCCGCAGGTACTGATTCTTGTGCAACATGTCTTCAAAATATTAAACAAGACTGGAAAATTCAGATTGATCTTCAAAATATTAAACAAGACTGGAAAATTCAGATTGTTCGAAATGTTTCATCATTATGATGCTATGTTGTACTCGGTCTTGTGTAGCTTGAGACCAATATGCTGAGAGGAAGGCATGATAAAATTCTCCTTCACTGTGACAATCGTGAATGACCGATCGCATTCTTACAGCTGGTTCATTCTCTAAGTAGCCACACATAAATTCTAATCTGTGTTCTAACGACCAGTTGGCAGGAAAACAATGAGAGAATTGATGGAGCCATGCTTGTGGATGTATGTCGTTGGAAGAATTTTTAAATGTTTTGAATTTACGTGTAGTAATGAACAGCTTATAGTCAAAATCATCATGTCGGCGAGTCGCATGTCGGTCATTGTTACGTCGTTTCGGCGGTTCCATCTCAAAATTCGGTGTGCCTTGCCAATTTCTTTCATAATTTCCGAAGTGTCCTGTGTTATTATTTTGTGGTTGTTCCGTATTTATAAGTCCCTCTTCCCGTGTTGGAGCGCGAGTGTCCTCTGAAATATGTAATTTTTGTATTACTTGTGCCAACTGATCTTGTACTTCCCGGATTTCTCTTTTGTGTTGCGTATTAATCTGATTCTGATTTTGTTTGAATTTCTTAATTTGTTCATAATCTTCTGTGTCAGTGATGGCTACAGGTCTTGTGTCACTCAGATCATCATCTACCTTTGTAGATAAATAGTGAACTGATCCGAAAGTTCGGCTACTTTCTCCGATAGTGTACTTATTTCCTCAGTGTGTTTTTCTGAACCAAGTTTCAGAGTATCTACTGTGTCCTTTGAGTTTTCCTGAGTTTTTGCAAGTTGCGTAACCGAATCAGTAGATGCAACTGAGTCAATTTTAGTTTGCAAGGTGTCATGATTTTCATGAACAATGGTTTGCAGTTCTTTTATGGCTGCTTCGTGATTCTGTAATGCATTTTCATTCCGAGGAAAAATAGGTTGAAAATGCTCACAAATTTGTGTTTTTACTTCATTACAGACTTTTTGACATTTCGATTCAATGTTATGTAACTCAGTAGTTAAATCTTCACGTGTTTGTTCAAGTGTGGTGTCTAACTTTTGAAGCTTTTGCTGTGTTTGTCTCTGATTTTGTTCCATTGTGTCTAACTTTTGAAGCTTTTGCTGTGTTTGTCTCTGATTTTGTTCCATTTGTTGCATTAGCTGTAATAACAATGCATTAGCGTCTGGAATCTGTTCCTCTACGCTTTTCGGCAATGTGCATTTGCACCGGCTACTTTCACATTTTGACAAGCAGAAAATGTGTCTTGACTTATTTGAGAAAACGGTGAGGATGCAAAACCTGAATCTACAGTATTTGCAAAATTGTGTCCTGTCATTTCGGATTCCTGAGGCGAGCTGTCGCCGAGCGATCGATCGATAATGCTTCCCTGTTCACTAAATGTTTCACTGCCTACGCCATTGTTTGCCGCCCGCTCCATTTCCCTATGCACAATTACCAAATTATTATGTTGAACATTAGTTAATTCATCACACGGTTGCGCTAACACACTGCTTTCGTCTTCACTGTCATTTCTCAGTTTACTTTGGAGCTTAGTATTACGTTTTTCACACGCCATAATTGTCACAATATTTCACACGATAACACAGAAAAGCACAATTTGAAGAGCAAAATAAGATAACACATTAACATAGCAATGGAAATAATGTCTACTTAATTGCAAGCGCAGCTGCGAAATACTTGGTGCAAATCTACATGCATGTCATAACTGTTTTACTGTACAACAATGAAAAACTACAATTACAAAGGAAATTCTCTCTATGATTACGCGCTAGCAATAAACAAAGCCTACACTAATTACACAAACTACAAGAAAAAAATCAGAAGATTCCAGCGAGGTATCCTCGGCTAAGGGTCGACATATGAAACGTCCCCTTTTGAAAAATTATACATGACTGTGCTTAAACTGACACACAATATTTTTTAGCGCAACGCAATCTGACTTTCAATAATCCCTACAAAAGAATGGCCTTGACTAACATTAACCTACACCTTTCACAAACCACTTAATTCACAAAAATCTTCGTTACTCATGCTACTGCAATACAGCGAGCGCCACTACTGCCAGCTAAATAAAAGATTCAAACTACTGAAGGCACTAACTACTGATAGGCATAGTTAGCAAATGAAAGATTTTGATAGAGAACAAACAATGTATTTACCTTAACAGTGTTCAAAAGTCATAATATATATCAGTTCATGACATCCAGTCTTACAAATTTCAAAACTCCACCATTTCTCTCCCCACATCCACCACTGCTGGCGGCTCACCTACAACTGCGCAACGCTACGCGCTGTTCACATCCAGCTGCCCAACACTACAATGGCAGACAACAATGCAAACTAGCCACAGACTGCACACAGAACAACCAGTGATTTTCATACAGAGCGCTACGTAACGTTGCCAATAAGAAAACATAAACATCCTACTTACACAGTCTCAAAACAGTGTTCAGAAAACACAACACCGTTACACGATGAGCTTAAAGCAGTAGCAGAAAAACTCTCACGCACGTTGGATGCGAAAATTGACAAGAAATTTGAACAACAGAACAGCCAAGTTGACGAACGTTTTAATCACCACCCAATGAAAAGCGTTACCGAAAATTCATACAGGAACAGAATAAAGTTAAGAAACAAATCATGGAAGCAATTACTACACAGAGACAAGAAGACAAGAGTAAATTGCTCACGAAAGTAAAAACATATGTAGACACAAACATTGCTACAATATCAGATGAAATTAACACAGTCAAACAATCGAACACAGAATTACAGAATGAGCTTCCCGATCTGAAAACAAAAACAGACACTAGTACTCAGACCTTGGAAAATAATTACGTAGAAGACTTTCAGACAGTTAACAACTGGAATTAGTATAGGATGCTGATACCATTAAAGCAGATGTTAAGAAAGTAAGCGAAACCACACGTAAAATGCAAAAACAAATTGATGTTTGTGACACCAAAAACGACGATTAGGTAAAAGCACTGACAGAAAAATTTGATGAATGGGCCAGTCGAATTAACGTTATTGAAAACAATAATGAGACTAAATCAGATGACACATCACAAGCTTCCTTCAATCAGACACCTGAATTCCAAAATATGCAGCAATCAGTGAGCTAGGCACATCAAATAATATACTACGTCGAAAAATGTCATCTTTACAGTAGGAAGTGACAGAAATAAGAAATGTTTCAGCCTTGTAACACGTCACAGCATACTCTACATTCTGAATATTTGTCACACTCCCACAGCCAATACAACTTAGGCAGATTACAGAGAGTGCGTGACTTAGATTCTGAACAGACACAGACAAAGAGATTCTTATACAACCCTGATCTTGGTCAGACATTTAGAGACGATAATTTTGATTACAAGCACTTTCTGTCCATGAGAAAATTTAAGGTATTTAAAAGTGACAGAACACAAATACACCCTTTGGACCAGATACAACAATTTGCTTTTGCATTACCACCGGATTGGCCTGTAACGTAGAAACTAAAATTTATTTGCAGCTTTTGACCTCAAGGGATGCATTACACTTCGATGAATATGTGCTGTAGCGTGCACAGGGCCCCGAGCCGTAGTAGTGCTATTTCTGCACTGTTACCTACTCTTTTACTTTCCTTTATATCTATCAAAACAACTCTTCAACTATCGATCTATCTAGGATTAGGAATGAGTAAAGAAAACCTGATATGATAAGTTTTACCTGAAAGTGACAGTTTTCATGAGACACTCCCAAAATGACAAGAATTGCCAGCATAATTTTAATAACAGACCAAATTTTAATCAGCAGTATCCTCAAAATTATCAGGAACAGCAAACACATTTTGACAACAATGGAGGCTTTTCCCCACAACAGCAACAAAACCAGCCAGTTGGCATACCTAACCAACAACTGACCTTGTAAACCACTTACAAGGTCGGGCAAGTTTAATGTTTCGCCACCTACACGTATAGTATCGGCTCCGCTGAATAATAACGATCGGCAACAAGGAAGCCAGTACGTACAGGAAACACATTATTTCAACTCCCATCGCAACGCCCCGTATAGTAACGACGATTATGACAGACATAAAAGCAATGAGCACAGTTTTCAGTGCACGTTTAATGACAGTAGGTTTTTTCAGCAGCAGAATCATCCACAACCACAGTTTATTATGAATGAACCAGACAGTCGGTATCATCCTCAGCAAAATACATCAGGACGAAGTAACAGAACAATACATGTAGTCGAAATGTCACAGAATCCTACTGCAAATAACAGTACATGAGAAGAAACTTGACTAGATACAGTACAGGTTACATCTTCCTTCAACATAGACAATACTTTTGGCACACAGGATTTTGTTCACGAAAATGTTATTACTTTTGACGATATCCGAGACACAAAAAACATTTCCCACCCAGTTATTGAAGTAAAAATTGTATCATCCACATTTTCAGCAGCATTCGATTCTGGATCACCTGTGTAAGTAATAAATCAAGAGACTTTCAACAAATGTAACAAACAGAATACTTATCCTACATTACCACTAGGCAAAACTAAAGTAAGATGAGCAGTATCTGGTAAAGGAGTAGATGTAAAATTACAGACATACTTATCATTTTTTATTGCAGGTCAAATGTTTCACACAAATTTTTGGATTTTTCCTCTACTGACAACAGACGTTATTTTAGGTAAGAGTTTTTTGGTGCAACATGACGCAATTATTGACTTCAAAGTTCCTTTTTGACGTTAAGGAATGAAAAGGTGCAATTGGCATTGGAATTTCAGCACGCACTATCAGCAGAAGAACAGGCAATTAATCGAACAGTGGTCATTTCTATATCCCGTAACGTAGATTGGCATACCACATTGTTCACAGATACGTATGTACACAATTACAATACACGAGATGAAGCCGATTGCGACGTTATGCAAATGATTTCTGATAAAGTAAAACAGAGCAACACAAATACAGATGATGAACTTACAGAGCTACGCAAAATTCTTTTACAGCAAGCCCCAGTTTTTGAGAAAACTCCTGGTACTATCTCTGGTTTTAAGTATGAATTTCAAGTTAAACAGCACGACACGTTAAAAGCCTAACATTATCCTATTCCTTATATCTACAGAGAACAAGTTAAGAAAGAATTACAAACTACGCTAGACCAAGGGATTATTGAACCGGCAGTTAGTCCGTATATAAACCCGTTCCATATTGTTACGAAGAAGGACGGCTCACTTTGCCTCGTACTTGATTCCCGTCATGTCAATGACATTATTATTAATGAAACTGATCGCCCACAGACACAAAAGAAACTTCTACAGAAATTTCATGGTACTGCTATTTATTCCACCTTCGAATTAAAATCGGGATTTTGGCAGATTCAGCTCCATCCGAACTGCAGAAAGTACACAGCTTTCCTCTGTTTTGGTGATTGTTATCAATTTTGCATATTACCGTTTGGTCTAACAATTTCTACAGCAGCATTTATTCGTGGTCTGAATTCAATAATTCCGACAGAACTTAAAGATAGAATCACAAAGTACGTAGACGACATCCTTATAGCAGAAGCTAACTGGTCTCAACATAATTTGATTCTTGAACAGCTGTTACAAACTTTTCGTGCACAAGGACTCACAGTTAATCTTAGCAAGTCGCACTTTGGCAGAACCTCCGTAAAATTTCTTGGACATGTAATGTCAGAAGAAGGCATTGCGCCTGATCCGAAAAAACTTCAATTGTTACGTGACATTAGTCTTCCAACGACCAAGAAACAACTATGCAGCTTTCTAGGATTGATCAACTTTTTTCGTAAATTTATTCATTACTCTGTTTTAGACACCCCTAGATTATGCCAGGTGACTGGCGAAAACACTATTTGGTCCTGGGATAGCCAAGCACAGTCTCAATTTGTTAATCTGAAACATGCCTTGTTGAACGCACCACTTTTATCACACCCAGATCTCACCAGAAATTTTTCCATTGCCACTGATAGTTCTAACATCGCTCTAGGCGTACATATTTTTCAGGAAATTGAAGAAGACGGTACTACAGTAATTAAAAACATCGCCTCTGCAGGTCGAATTCTGTCACCCGCTGAACGTAATTATTCTGTTACGGAGCTTGAAACATTATGTGTTGTATGGGCATTTACCAGATATAGGCATTTTATTTATGGGAGACATACTACTGTTTACACAGATCATAGAGCTATACATTTTTTACTCTCCGCTAAATTTACACATGACAGGTTAAGCAGATGGAAACTTTATTTACAGGAATTTAATTTTAGAATTGTTCACATTCCCGGTACAAAAAATATTGTAGCAGACGCAATATCCCGTTCTCTCAGCAGCATTCAGCAAGACGTCGCAACCAACTTCTGCCAAACAAATTTCAGCCTCATGTATATTCAATAAGTGGCATTTGAAAACTTTATTTATTCGTCATTACGAGACATAGCGAAAGAACAGATCAAAGACAACGTGTGGAAAGAAATTAAATACCTTGGCAAGATAGGAATAATGTCACCATTAGAAACAATTATACTGTACACAACAACATTCTGTTTCGTCGCTCTCGCCCTAGCAGCAACAACTGGTTACTCTGCATTCCTGACGAACTGGTTAACAAATTAATTTAGTATACTCATTTAAGCTACGCACATTATGGGGCCAGAAGATGTTTTCTTATCCTACGACAGAATTGTTATTTTGCCAACATGGAGAAACGTATTCGACGAGTTTTAGCGTCATGTAAAACCTGCCAGAAAGCTAAATCAGACACAACTTCACATATTACACCATTATATCCTATTGTACCCATTAAATTCAGACATATAGCCGCTGTACATTTTTGGACCGATTCCCAGATCTAATAGAGGTATTTGTTATATCTTTGTCGCTGTTGAATTCACTTCGAAATTTGTTACCTTCACTCCGCTTCGCAAAGCTACTGCTAAATGTATTTCAAATGCATTTGTAAAACATTTTCTACATCACGTAGGTCATGTATTGAAAGTAATTTCCGACAATGGACCACAATTTCGATCTGCGACATGGACACATATGCTCCAAGCTAGAAACGTTTCTCTGATCTATATATCCAAGTATCATGCTTCTTCGAATCCTTCTGAACGACTGATGAAAGAAATTGGTAAACTATGTAGATTATACTGCCATAAAAGACATATTGATTGGGGCACACATAGGATGTAATCAACTCTATGCCAAATGAATCTACTATGTTATCTCCTACTGTTATCTTGAAAAACATTGAACCACCCAACAAAATTACACAGTTGGTATCTTCTCCTACATATCGTCGACTACGCCACCATGAAATAATTGACATTGCGCTCAACAATATCAATTGTGAAGCACAGCGCTGCAGAAGGCAGCAAAAACAGGTTTGTAAACGCCGTGAATTTCATGTAGGTCATAAGATATTAGTACGCACACACTATTTATCCAACAGAGGAAAGAGTAGATGGAGTAAATTTGAACCTCTATACGCTGGTCCATATAGAATTCGCAGCATTCCTCACCCCAATGTAGTACATATTGAAACTTTACACGTACTATAATCACCGACCTAAGACATTTTCCACTTTATAATGTATATATGATAGTTTTCCTATAGAGAGTAGAATATTCTCTGTATGCACTATGTAGTCTTTAAGAAATAACAAAAGCCACTTGACCTTGACATTTTGCCTTATGATATCCCACTATCTCGATTGTTCTATATTTCTATGTTTCTATATAACGATATTGTGTATACACTTCTGCAGTTGAAAATATTCTTGTCTATGTACTTGACCTATTACATTTTCAGTCATGCTATGCTGTATGCTTAGTTATATCATTAGAAACATGAGTTCCTTCAATGAGTATATGCTATAAATGTTGTTGTTGTCGTGGCCTTCAGTCCTGAGACTGGTTTGATGCAGCTCTCCATGCTACTCTATCCTGCGCAAGCTTTTTCATCTCCCAGTACCTACTGCAACCTACATCCTTCTGAATCTGCTTAGTGTATTCATCTCTTGGTCTCCCTCTACGATTTTTACCCTCCACACTGCCTCCAATACTAAATTGGTGATCCCTTGATGCCTCAGAACATGTCCTACCAACCGATCCCTTCTTCTGGTCAAGTTGTGCCACAAACTTCTCTTCTCCCCAATCCTATTCAATACCTCCTCATTAGTTACGTAATCTACCCACCTTATCTTCAGCATTCTTCTGTAGCACCACATTTCGAAAGCTTCTATTCTCTTCTTGTCCAAACTAGTTATCTTCCATGTTTCACTTCCATACATGTCTACACTCCATACAAATATTTTCAGAAACGACTTCCTGACACTTAAATCTATACTCGATGTTAACAAATTTCTCTTCTTCAGAAACGCTTTCCTTGCCATTGCCAGTCTACATTTTATATCCTCTCTACTTCGACCATCATCAGTTATTTTATTCCCTAAATAGCAAAATTCCTTTACTACTTTAAGTGTCTCATTTCCTAATTTAATTCCCTCAGCATCACCCGATTTAATTTGACTACATTCCATTATCCTTGTTTTGCTTTTGTTGATGTTCATCTTATATCCTCCTCTCAAGACACTGTCCATTCCATTCAACTGCTCTTCCAAGTCCTTTGCTGTCTCTGACAGAATTACAATGTCGTCGGCGAACCTCAAAGTTTTTACTTCTTTTCCATGAATTTTAATACCTACTCCGAATTTTTCTTTTGTTTCCTTTACTGCTTGCTCAATATACAGTTTGAATAACATCGGGGACAGGCTACAACCCTGTCTCACTAAATGCAAGATAATAATCCATACTCATCATTTTCAAAAAGCAATACCCTGTAAAAGGAATAAATTAAACAACTACAGTATTTACTGTAAAATGACGTGGATATTTTACCATCAGAATGAAAGAAAGAAGATTCAATACTTTGTCATGAAAAGTAAATGGATCGGAATTAACAAGCATTAACAAGAATATACGGTGTGTGTACACACCCGATGATAGCCGTCTTGACTAATTATTTTTCTTTCAAAATATGACGCGATTGTGGCAGGCAGTTGGACAAAACTATAGATGTTAATTTTAGTGATGAAATATGCTAAAAGTAATAAACTCTATAATATATGAAATAATGAATGATGATGAATAGTTGTATGAAGAAAATGGTTATGTGAACAATGAATAATGAAGTATCTATTTTTTTACAAATGATAATAAATGATGAATAGTTATATGAAGAATGTGGTAATATGAATAATGAAGTTTTTCTTTTCAGATGATGGTAATGATGAAGTTTATATATTTTCCATTAGTTAAGAGATGCTATGTACTCGTAGTTATTTAAGTATTTAAGTATTTGTTGCAGTTCTTTTTGACAGTATGTCATATGTCGTGTAGTATAATGACTGAATGTTTTGGGAAAGACAGCCAGAGTACATACATATTAAGTTAATGTATCATTACCTGTTAATTAGAAGTTTACAACTTTTCAGCATAATATGAAAACATTTCTTTTTCGGCCCAATAATCCATTTTGCATTTTTTCCAGGAGAAACTTCTCATGATCGTAAGATCATTCCTGAAATGTGTCCTTATGTTATATGCAACAGGCACTTACTTATTAAACCTGTTCCAGTACTTGCATTTTACCCATTTGTTTCTATGATTCATGAATGTGATCAAATATACTCTACTTGTTTGCTGACCTTGCTGCAGCTGACTCATGATGAATGACAAACGACTTATATTACTTTATTTCCATTTATTCACGATGATTTCATAGGGCCATGACGCAGCGCTGCTCACGTCAAAACTTATTAATCTCGATACGCAGTGAGTCTTTAACGGAAGGTCACATTAAAACTTGAAATTTTTATTATTGAAAGAAATTTTTCTATTGGGAACTTAAACGAGATTTTTCTGTTGGGAGGTTACACTAAATGTGAATATAATAAATATTTTTCTGTTGGGAAATTACAACGTTCAACTTATTTGTGAAAATAACGTTCAATGTGTTTGTGAAAATATAAGGACTTATTGTTTCCTAGAGGTACCTCACATTTTCTGCGTTTTTTTCTTTATTTTTTTGCGTGTAGAATTTCTCGTGAGCCGGATATTCTGAAAGGCGAAAAGGACTGAACATTAACGGCAGCGAAATCTGCAATCGCTGAACACTGCCTAGAGAAAAACCACAAAATAAGGTGTGAAAACACCAAAGTTTAGTTAAACACATCCCTTTCTTCGTACTCTGTATAGAATGAGGACATCGAAATACGGCCACAAACGAAGCTAATGGATCTCAACTTAGCCAATCGTGCATCTCGGCGCTGACACTGCTCCAAACGTAGCAGAGGCGTACAGTGAGCAGGACGGAGGTTGCTGCAGGTTATACGCAACTTACAGCAACTCAATGAGGGTTTATAAGCACCGACATGTGGACAAGGGATTACTATGGCCTTCGTGTCTTTCCGACGTGTGTGTGGTAAATGCGGAAATTGAACTACAGCGACGTTATTACCAGATGCGTAGAAACAGGGCCGACGTGCTGTTGCTCTTTTCTTGGCTGTCGGTCAATCATCCGAGAATAAAGAATGTGTATGGGGCAGTCGAAAGTAATCGTTGTGAAACGGTATGCCAAGTTCCGTGTCGGTCGCGATTCGACATAAGACGCAAGTCGATATGTACGGTCAGTAAAACTTACGCCAATTCAAGTGAGAGACGCTCGAGAGATTTCGTTTGCTGCCATTAATGTTCAGTGCACCTTTCTTCAAGGGTGCGAGTGGTTTGTTCGATGTACTGTCTTCGGCATGCTCGGATCGCGACACTTTCTACACCCTAAATAAACGTAAAAAATAACAAAAACGTTACACCAAAATCTAAGAAGCAATACGTCCTTATATTTTCACAAAAAGTTGAACATTGTATCAGAGGACACAATTTCTAAATAAAAAAATTGCTTACTGTAACGTGTGGCTGGAAAAGTATTCTTTCCAATACAAGTGGTCCGGGTACCATGCAGATCTACAAGATGTACTTATTTAGTTATAACTGTCACTACGCAGAAATGATTTTAGGTGATTAAATTGCTTGCAGACAGATACCTTTAGCACAGATACACGCTGAAATCACTGCGCCACAGTACTCATGCAAGGGGAAAATACGTATCGAGTCAGTGGAAGAGTGCAGCAGCAAAGCACCATCGTACGACACAGTGATTGGGTGGCGCAGACGCTGCCGGTGTTTCAAACAAGTCTGAATGACGACGAATCAAGTGGCAGACCATCTCTAGCGAAGAGCCGCGAATCACAAGAGAAGTTGAGGCCCCAGTGTGCGAAGATCAGCGTATCACAGTCGAGGCGATAGGGAGGAAATTGGCCAGGTGCGAGTAGACTCACGCTCTAGAGGCACCGTTCTAACTTAATTACGCTATAGATAGTACACCCACATCGGAAATTGGGAATCTCGACGATTTTCGCCTGTTGTCGATATCGATACAGTAATACCAAGACGTTCGAGAATATTTAGCGTGAGGTATCAAAAGTCATGGGATACCTCCTAATGTTGTGTCGGATCTCCATTTATCCATTTACCCATCGTAGTGCAGCAACTCAACGTGGCATGGCCTAAACAAGTCGTTGGAAGTCACCTGCAGAAATACTGAGCCATGTTGCCTCTACATCATGCGAAAGTGTTGTCGGTGCAGTATTTTGTGCACGAACTGACCTCTCGATTACGCAGCGTAAATGTTCGATGCGATTCAGGTCACTCGACGAGGATGGCCAAATCATTCCCTCGGATTGTCCACAATGTTCTTCAAAGCAATTGCGAACAACTGTGACCCAGAGAAAAGTAGCAATGTCACGCATAAAAATTCCACCATTGTTTGGGGACATAAAGTCTGTGAATGGCTGCAAATGGTCTCCAACGAGCAGAACATAAGCATTCCCAATCAACGATCGGTTCGCTTCGACCCACACCACTACCGAGCCACTATCAGCTCGCATATTGCCTTGCTGAAAACTGCGGATCCGTGGCTTCGTGGGGACTGCACCACACTCGAACCCCACAATCAGGTCTTGCCAACCGAAATCGGAACTCATATGAAACAGGCGACGGTTTTCCAGTAGACTAGGGTCCAAACGATGTGGTCACGAGTCCATGAGAGACGCGGTAAGCGATGTCGTCTTGTTAGCAAAGCAGCTCACGTCGATCATCTGCTGCCACAGCCCATTAACGCTAAATTTCGCAGCACTGTCCTAGCGGATACGTCTGTAGTATGTCCCACATTGGTTTCATGCAATTCATTATTTCATGCAATTTTTCTTGACTGTTAGCACTGACATCTTTATGCAAATGCCACTGCTCTCAGTCGTTGAGTGAAAGCCGTTGACCATTGCGTTATTAGTGAGTGGTACGTCTGCTGTGCAATCACCTCAGACACCTTTTCACATGAGTCACCTGGGTACAAATGACGGCACCACCAAATAGATGCCCCACTAATACCTTGTGTATGCAATATTGCTGCCATCTATATATGTTCATATCGCTATTCCTTAACTTTTGTCAACTCAGTGCAGTTTTAAGTTATAAGTTAAAAGTTTTTGTATTTCACATTTGCAGCTGTAATTATATAATTACAAATTAACAGTTCTTGCGTGGTTTTGCGTTGGTAATGTAATAATTATATAATTAGATATTTACAGGTTTCGGATTTATTTTCCTTTACTTGTACTGCGATACCTTGTTTCTCGGCAATTTCATGATTCTAGGTGAACAGCAAGTATCCTATAGGTGTAGATGAGTGAGTTAGTGGCTATCAAAATATGTGACATGAATACCCGTACCTTCCGATTGCACTGATTTTGGAGCGTAAATTTTGTACACCACCCAAGGGCTGTAAAGCGTAGAAGGTGTCAAACTTCAACTTTACACGTCAACCCGATCGTGAAGAAAAGGGGTCTTAACAGTCAAAAAGACAGACATACAGACCGCCAACAAAGTGATCTTAGAAGGTTTCTCTTTCCTCGAAATCAGGCACTGAACGATAAAAAGCTAAAATTAGTCATGGGTTTCCTTTCAGCGACTTGGGAAGATTTTGAACATAAAGATCGTGGCCCTCTGGGTTCCAGGACAGCTGACAGTCTCTCAAAACGGCTAGCGGACTGGGACAGCTCCGAAAAACGCGAAGGAGGATGCTGAGTGTTTTGGGACTGCCATGGTGTGGTGATAACAGATTGTACTCGTAAGGAAACAACTGAAATCACGTAATGAGGCTACAGAGGAGGGCGGGCTGTCAATATAAACGCAAACTATCCAAGGAGGTGTGTCTGTAATACAAAAACGCTCCATCTCATTCTGCACGAGACAGTCGCAAGTACTGCTTCTTTGGGATATCAGTTTTCACGTCATCACAGCATTCTCCTTTATTGTGCCGCACTCTGTAAAGTCTACCTCTTTCCTCAGATGAAGAAAGCATCGCTTGTAATTAACTGCTGCAGTGGATACTTACATACTCCACTCACATTAGTAGTCATCGTTCAATAACCACGAACAATCAGCAGGTGACAGAAACAGCGGTGGAGGACATGTGGGGCATGTCGCGGTGTAACAGGGCCACTGCAGCCGTTGTCGTATTGCGGAAATGGCGCTTTTATCCGACGTCCAAAAGGGCATGGTCATCGGCTTTCGGGACAAGGATGGAAGCACTACCACAACGGTTTATAAACTGTCCGCGTGCAGCCGTGGTTAAAATATACCGAGCATGGCAACATGGTGCAATCTAAAACCAGCGCTGAGGCAACAGTGGTGCACGTCGGGCCTAGATGACAGGAGAGCCCGATGGCTGCGGAAATATGTACGGGCGAATAGACTTGTAGCTGTTGAGGAACTGACAGCCCAGACGTACATAGAAGCTGCCAGTCGTGTCTCCTCAGCGACCTTTCAGGGAACGTTGCTGCGTATGGCCTTTCCGCAGCTGTCTGGTTCAAGCACCCACGGAGATTGCTGTTCATCGGAGAGGAAAGTTGGAACTTCCACGAAAATACTGAAACTAGACGGCCATTGAGTGGCGAGTGACGGACTTTTCAGATCAACCATGTTTTGTGCTCCATCGGACAGATGGCTGTTGGCGTGATCGGTCCTGCAACAATCATCGGAAGGGCCCAGGCCGGAGGAGCGAGCGTTATGGTCAGGGGAATGTTTCCTGGGTGATCTCGTCAGTCTAGAAGACGCAATGGACAAACATAAGTATGCAATTATTCTTGGGAACAAAGTCCACCATTATACCCAGTTTATTTTTCCTTGACGCGATGGCATCTTCCAGCAGGGCAATGCAACGTGTCACACAGCTCGCAGTGTACATGCACGGTTCAAGGAGCACAGGATTATTTTACCGTCCACCCAGGAGTCCCCCGGAGTCAAACCCAATTGAGAATCTGTGGAACCACCTTGATCGGGCTGTTCGAGCCATCGATTATTAACCGAGAATCGTAGCGCAGCTGTTCATGGCACCTGGAATCGATATCCCTGTCAGTACCCTGTAGAACTTCAATGACACTCTTCCTGCAAGTCTCGTGCTGAGAAAGGCAATTATTCAGGCCTTTGTTAGGTGGTCACATTAATGTGACTAGACAATGTACATTCATGAAACTTCCTGGCAGATTAAAACTGTGTACCGGACGGAGACTCGAACTCGGGGCCTTTGCCTTTCGCGGGAAAGTGCTGTAGCAACTGAGCTACCCAAGCACGAATCACGCCCCGTCCTCAAAGCTTTACTTCCGTCACTACCTCGTCTCCTACCTTCCAAACTTCACAGAAGCTCTCCTGCGAACCTTGCAGAACTAGCACTCCTAGAAGAAAGGATATTGCGGAGACACGGCTTGGCCACAGCCTTGGGGATGTTTCCATTCTGGAAGTTGTGAGGACGGGGCGTGAGTCGTGCTTGGGTAGCTCAGTTGGTAGTGCACTTGCCCGTGAAAGGCAAAGGTCCCGAGTTCCGAGTCTCGGTCCGGCACACAGTTTTAATATGCCAGGATGTTTCATATCAGCGCACACTCCGCTGCACAGTGAAAATCTCATTCTGGAATGTACATTCATGTTTGATAAACGTGCTGCCTGTCTTTTCGCGGAGATTATTCCATCGTGATTGCTGTTTATGCCGTCAATTAATGTGAAGTTAAATGAATTTCGTTCGCAAGTATTCTATTCGATGCTCTGTTCGCACTGCGTATATTAATTACTAAAATTTTGTTTCTGTATGGATTCACAGTCTCTAAATGCTTAGTTAAAGGAAGCATGTTCGTAATTTAAAGGACCATTATTTAAATGGTGCGATTAAGTAACTTGTGTGTTACTTCGAATTACATAATGGAATTATCACATTATTTTTCTTACACGTACAGAGTAGGCATCTTATTCCATCATGACATTGGAAATGGATTCATATCACAAAAGTTACAACTTCATATGTGACATTTGTAACTGTACTCTATGTACCGTAGCATGTCAACTAACAACAGCTGCTATGCTGTTATCAACTATACAAAGGCATAGATACACTGCAGAACTGTTGATAGCACATGTGAGAGGAATATTACGTATATTTCTGGCGTGCCACACTTAGTTGATGTATTGTGTAACCAATAATATAGGACAATAAACCACTAAAACGGCATACAAAAAGACGTAATAAAATGTTTTACGTAATACATTAAAAATAATATGTGAAAGAAGTACAAATTACTTACAGTACTGGAAGATGAAGAAGCCATTAACTTCTGGTGTGTCGGACTTAACGAATGCATTGTATCTTAGGTCATCAGTCCCTGGAGGCTTTGTACTGTTTAGACACACAGAAACCAACCTATTGACATTTTTTTTACAGAAGAGTAATTCCTTAAAGTATAAATTTCATAATATTCAAAAAATGTTTCATCACTGACGAAGCAGCAGAATGCTCTTACAGAGGACAATTTATGCACGCAAATGTGCGTCAATATGTTATCCTGTATTTCGACAAAACGAGTAAAGAGTGATAACAGATAAAAAAAACGAAAAAGACTGCGAATATAATCGATACTTATTGCTGTGTACTTCTCACTTGACTCATAAGGGGGCCAAAGCGATCCTCTCCAAATCGCTGATGAACATTGCGGGATGTATGGCCGTGGTCGAAGGAACTTCTCTATTCCTTACGTTTGGTCCGGAGCTGTGGTGGTCATCTTCGGAGGTACTCCTAGCGACACTGAATCTTGCCGACTGACGACTTCCGACCTTGAAAGCTTTCATTGTATGGTCGTTTCAAAAACATCTCATTAAGGTATATACCAACATCACTTTATAGAACCAAGTAATAAAGTTACGGATTCCCATGTATAAATTATTCCACGACTTACACCGAATAAAAAATGGTGATGTTACAGTTGCTTAATGAGAAAAACAAGGTGTCATAGTAGCTCTCACTAAAATTTTTCTCTAAATTTTTTCCTCTTAATACACATCAAAAGATAAGAATCTTTCTAACATCTCCCAACTAATAACAATTGCGAGACAGGGTAGCAATGTATATCTAAATAAAAATAATTTAGTACTTACGATATGCAGTACGTAATATCACGCATGGAATATTGCATGGAAAATTGTATTTTATAGTGAGTTATGTAATGTGTTACTTATACATACCGATGTATGGAGACAATGTGATACTCTTCAATGCGGGTTTTAGAGGTGCTTGAAAATGACAAGTTGACTAAATTTTTTATATTATTCGCTAACTCTTCTACTTGACATAAATAGGGTTTGCGGATTAATGCCGAATTAAACGCACTGGCTTTGAAGCGACGGAGTAAGACCGACCCCTCACATAAGAACTAGTCGAGCCTACAAGTTACGTCGTCCATTTCCCACAGCGATACCAGCTTATAAAACCACCACTGTCACCGTAACACGTTCCTCTATTTTGTAACGAGCATAGGGAAAGATCTTGAGAGCGCCTGAAAGTTATGCAACAGTATTATTTCGTAGGAGAAGCGGCTGGCAAACGTTACAGGCTAACGAGCTAAAGCCTATGATAAATTCAGCAAGCATTTGTTTCCAGAACACACTCTTTACCAAGAAAGTGCAACAGATGCCAGCTGGAAACATAGTAGAAGTGCTTTTGTGGCAGATAGAGTAATCATGTAACGAATATTGGCATTACTGATGACGTAAAAGAAAATAATTAGAAGTAAGTGTGGTGTTCCCATACTTAAATCCTATAGCCATCTTTTTAAGCATTTGGAGATTATGCCTACAGCACCACAATACATTTACTTAATGAATATGGCAAATGCTAACTTCTTGTTTTTCACGATTCCTCAACTAGAGTATATTATGATAGGTCTCCCTTAAACAATAAAAACTGCTTTATTGTTCTTTCACAAGACGTGTTACGACATAAAACTAATGTTACCCCAATGCTGTTTTAGAGCTATTTTATTTATCTTATGTAAGTTCTAGTACATACCTGATCAAATTCGTCTTTCAGAACTGTCGTCTGAGAACTCACCACCCAGAACTGTTGATTTAGTTTGGTTAGATCCTTATCAAAAATGGTTACCACTTATTTTACGTGGGCTCTACTTTAGTACTTCCATATATATGGATCACTACATTTACTTAACAGTTATTGCATATCTCTTCGGAAACAGTCCTTGTGTTGCTTAGCTAACGAACTAACTTTTTTGGTATGATCAGATTATGGCGTTAAGGATAATTCTTACATCAAATCTTGAACTATAAGTGTCATTCGTTCACAAAATACACTCTCTTGTGCTTTTCATTTTCTGTAAATCATTCTGCTTGGTGAAACGCAAGTAAACGTTATAATAAATACTTATGTATTGAATGAAAACACTGGAACAGCAATAAACGTAAACGTCCATAATATGAATTAGTTTAGTAGTTATGACACTGTGATGCAACGAAATGGATGAGAGATTGTGACAGTGGAGATTTGATTCACAGAGATGGTGGCGAGAGATGTCTGTTAGGAGGGCAGTAATAAGCCTGTTTGTTTCCATATCGCTGGAAACTGGGGACGTCAGCTGTGAAACATTTTGAACTGATGGGCTGATGATGATATTGGCATTACAATGTTGTCGTATTCTATCCCTCGTTCCTTTCGCATGAAGATCTCATCATTGCCCATTAATTTGTATTGATGATCAATACATTTCCATTAGATATCTAAGTGTTTAAATTGTTATTTTTGAACGAACAAAACGATTGTTGGGCAAATATACGTATGCAATGCTTCTTTGTATTTCATATCTCTCTGGTTGTCTTGACGACTGTAACTTGGTTTTTACTGATACGTAGGTGCCTGAAGATAAAGCTGCCACTGCTTCGAAATTTATAGCTAGTAAACAACGACAATAAACAGAGATGAGTGGAGTAAATCTAGAAGTAGGTTGATCATTATACTGTGAACAAAGTGTAACAAGGGAAGTCAGAGCAAAGTGAGATGCAGTCAAGTGCATAATACTGGGCACGGGGTGAAACACTGCCCTCAGAAGTTGGAAGATACATAATTTTTTTAATATTTTGAACCAAATCATCGCGTAGCTGGAACTTCACACAGGGAGGTGTTATGAAAGAAATAGGTGTCTCACGAAGTGCCTACAGTTATTGGTATTCCTACTACATCGTTCACAGAGAAGTGTTCAGTTCGAGGATAAAAAAGATGGGCTATAGTAGTTTAACGGGCAACAAACAGACAGCTTGGTAATCCTGAAGGTTTTCAACAGCATTGTAGCCTGAGTTCTTATGTGGAAATCTTTGCAGAATCACGCCATGGTGGAATTAATAGTCTGTACGAGTTTCTTTTAGATCTTCAAAGGACAATATGTCTTGTACTTATTTAGTGTCACAGAGGATATTTATTTATGTAAATTCAAGCTCTGAGGTTAGTCCAGATGATTACCCACATCCACAACCAAGTACCTCACCGGTGAAGACCGGGTTATTCGTGCTCTACCTAGGATTAGGCGTGGAGATGACTAGTAAAACTGAGGGAGGGTTACTTAGTCTGTGAGTGGCTATAATTTGGTGATCGTCTACATTTCATGACTTCCAGGCGTATAACGTGTAGCTGCTGTAGAAAGTACTTAAATCACCATGTACTGGGTGTCCGACTTAAAGTTAGTTGCTCATAAGGAGCATTTAAAGAATACATCACCACTGTGTCGCCCTAGTTCCTGCTACTGCACAACGTTGCGAATTGGAGCACGACGCATTATCGTGTCGATTATGCCACAAGTCTGCAAGTAAACACGAGAGCTGTCTGCGGGTCAGTAATCACCGCGAAACAAGGATCGTGAGTCAGAGAACGCACAGGAGTAGCGACAGCGGACGGAGATGGTTTCACGAAGCTAACGCAATGAGGCAGAAGCCGGCTGAACTGCAGAGCTGTTGAGACTGGCTATATGTCAGTCCCACTTGCAGGACTTGAGGAATGAAGTGAAAGGGTCAAAATAACACGAGTAATATAGCAAGGCGTTCTATGTCAGGATGATAGCGTTAATAATAACAATGATGAAAATAATAATAACAATAATAGTAACCATAATAGTAGTAGTAGTGACTGAAGCAGACGTGGTAATAAAAGTTATGGTAGTAACACAGTCAAACATTCTTCGTCGAATTAAAAAAAAATATTAGTAGAAGCAACAGATGATACTATATTGATAATTACACGGACCAGTCACATTAATGTGCGGCCGCACGTGCGTCATGATTCATGTTGACCATACACTCGATCTCCCCCCCCCCCCCCCCCCCTGGGTCCCCTGGTCCCAAGGTCGCCATGGCGCCTATGGCTGTGGTGCTGAGATAGTTGGCTTTTCAAGGCGGCTATCTGGGCAAGAACCCACGCCAGCAAAAGGTTGGCGACAGAAAGAAATCGCGCGTAATCGGTCAGTCATTTGCGCCATGCACTATATAAAGGGGTATCTTAGGGTCTTCTGACAACTTACTGAACACTGCGTCTACCTCTGACCTCGCCGAAGCTGCACTTAGTGAATTTTTCGTAATTACAATACGAAATGGTTTCTACTTTGTACAAATTGAGAAGATTTGTAATAATAGGACAGCTGGAGAATGCTCTCCATTCAATTGACTTAAATATTCCGGATCTGTTGAAAGAGGATATCATTTTACATTTTAGAAATGAAAAAATCTGTTATATTCTTTTACGTTATCGTTTATCACCAGATTATATTTTTCACAACCCAGAAAATGTACCTATGTTGCGAGAAATTGTAATAGAAGCTTCTATGTTTGGAAGAAAGTTTCGTAATTCAGAAAGGAAACCTTGGAATGAATTATGTGTATTAGCAATGAGTGATATGGAGCCTTTCAATTTCTTTAACAGTGTTTTCAAAATAAGTGTGCAGTATTATTGTATTAAGATCAATAATTCATACTTGAAGAATTCAAGATGGAGAATAAATATTTGTGAGCGGTGTGTAAATGAAATGCTTTCTGTACGACCCAGAGATCTAATTTATAAAATGTTTTGTTTCGACAGCATATCACTAGTTGTTAGTCCATCGGAAGTTGTGGAAGGTGTATTTGCACCATCCATTGTAACTAAATATAATTATTGGTGCTCATTTTGTGCGAACACCCCACTATTTCGTAGTGTACGTTGTTGAGGTTGTCTAGGTGCAGTTTCCGATTCTGATGGAGATGATGACTTAATGTTTGATAATTTTTTTGCAGAATTCTGAAAATGGAACACATAGTGGAATCGATAACCTTGATGTAGATGATACTGGGAGCCGAAGTGAAGAAACCATCCCTGAAGCTCCTCACATACCTGGTAACGAGTATCCTATCACTGGGAGAAGAAGATGAAGCTTTGTTAACGTGCTTGAATATAACCATAAACTGTTTGACAAAATACGAACTGACTTCCTACTAGATTGAAAAAACCACTTTTCCCTGAGCGGATCTCTGCGAGACGTGCAGAAAGAGAGTCAATGAGGTTCTGGAACGTACCGACTCCAGTCTGTGGCCAGCTGCGCTACGAATCTCGGTTGAGCATACATGGCGCCGAAAGCCCTATCGAGGTTGTCCCACACACTCTCGATTGGATTTAAATTCGGGGGTTTTGGTGGACGGAGAAAAACGATCAACTTATCCTGGTGCTCTTCGAGCTACGCACGTACACTGCAAGCTGTATGACACGAAGGATTGCCATGTTGATAGTCGCCATCGTGCCGAGGAAGAAGCAAACTGCATGTAGGGGTCGTTATGGTTCCCAGCGATAGATGCTAACTTAAGTTGGTCCACTGTGACTTGTAGAACGACTAAATCATCCAAGGGATGCCATGAAAGTATCCCCACATGATAACGTACCTCCCTTCGCCCTGGACTCTTTTGACGATTGTTGCATGGTCGTACACGCCAACGGCGTCAGGAAAGGGCACCTCTCGCTTCTCAGTGACCTTCCAGTATCGGTACTGGCGTGCAAATTCCAGCCTTCGTCGCCGATGAACAGCAGTCAGCATTGGTGTATGAACCAGGCATCTGCTGCCGAGGTCCATACGCAGAAACTTTCGCTGAACGTTCGTTGAGGAGACACTGTTTGTAGCCCCTTGGCTCATGTGGCCGGTCAGCAATTCAAAGTTACACTTCTAATCGCCCGTACACATCTCTGCAGCCGCCGTTCATACCTGACATCTATCACCCGTGATGCACCACGGTTGGCTCTGCACCGGTTTTGGTTAGAGCCGTTTTCCCATGCACGATATACTTTAAAAACGACTGCATCCGAACGATTAACAGAGTTAGCCGTTTCGGGAATGTTTCCATGACTGGCCCAAGGGCAAATGATCATTCCCTTTTGGATGTCAGATAAATCACTCCGTTTTCGCATTGCGACAGTGACTGCATTATATTAAGCATTCTCCCTAACGCTTTATGTACCCTCCACGGCTAGTGCTTCCACCTGCTGTCTGTGAGCTGTTATTGCACGTTGACGTCCAGCGTAAGCGGTGATTACATTAATGTGGATGGCCGTGTATAAATAAGCTAATACTTAGCAACCAAGCTAAAAATAAATAAAAAGCGATAGCACCACGAAGGAAAAAGGTAAAATGTGACTATTAATAACTTCCTGCTTACAAATCTGCTTTATTTGAGGAGGAGGGCGACAGAGAGAGATGTGTGATTGCTGTCAAATACTAACTTAGTACGGCAGCCACTCAAGACAATTCTATTCGTTAAGGGCTTGTAAGGCATAGTTATTCGTACTGCCCGTTTGTTGTAACCAAGTCCTTTAATGCTGCGATTACTTCCTACTGAAACATCCATACGGCGTTACACTGTTCCCTACACTTACCAATGGCTGTAAGTGATAGTATAACTATTCGGGGCAACACAATTCGATTCAGAAGGATGAACGTTCTTCAATACTCACAATCACGAAGCACATACATCTCCGAGCGGCTATCCGTCAGCCAGTGCCTTACCTTCGTTCATAGCCCTACTCGCAGCGCTCGACAGTTTATACAGCTCTGAAAGGCGATGGGAACGTGCTAATGGGTGCAAAATTCATCAACGCAGGTAAAATCTGATATCCCTGTAACTCTTCTAATTTTTATCAATCGCTATTTCATCTTTTGACTTACCATCATAAAATTTTATTTGTTGTTCTGGTAAAAGCTGTTTTCATATGTCATTCTTTACGCAAATGGGCAGAAAAAAACGCTATAGAGCTCCCAGTTATTTTCCTCCGAATCCCAGAGAGCTGATAACGTGGGAGAGGTATTGAAAAGTTGGATTATTAGAGGACTGGGAAGCGGGGGAAGGGGAATTTTTCCAGTTTCAGCATTTGCCTTACAACAAAGATAAGTATCGGGCTGAAGGATATGCCCCGGAACCAATGCGTTGGGAGACAAGCCAATTTGTCGTATGCACGAAGAGGTGGAAGTCGCTTGTTATCAGGTATGGGATGTAGGACGAAAGTTCGAAATAGTTTCACGTGAACTGACACAAAAAATTGTGGAAATCGACTTCTATACTGTAGCGAGCAGTGTCGTGCAAACACATAACACTGGTAATTAGTCAACCGCAACGTCTCCTCTGAATACCTTCTCTGTTTTCGTAATGCATAAGTTCAGTTCTTCCACAACGCATAAAATTCACGAACTAGATCGATTTAGCGTATCAGAGAACGACAGACAGAATCGTATTGACTGACAGGGATTGCAAGAAACGGCGTGACCCCACACCGTTGAGTGATGCATGTCTCCAGTCAGAAGATTGCTGATTTGTAAAAAGAAAGTAGCCTTCTCCTTCCGTACCATAAAGGAAAACAAAATAGAGAGATGCATGTATCCGTTTAGTCTTACGTTTCTCAGAAAGGTGTTTTGAGACCTAAAGAAAACTGAAATGGTTCAATTGGCTCTGAGCACTATGGGACTTAACATCTGAGGTCATCAGTCCCCTAGAACTTAGAACTAAATAAACCTAACTAACCTAAGGACATAACACACATACGAGGGCGGTTCAGAAAGTAATCTCCGATTGGTCACAGTGCGGGTTGTGGGGGGAGTAGCGACGCCATCTGTGCGTTCACGCACTCGTATATGCCCGAGGCAGGATTCCAACCTGCGACCGTAGCGGTCGCTCGGCTTCAGACTGTAGCGCCTAGAACCGCACGGCCACTCCGGCCGGCACCATTTTAGGATACGGATATCATATTTGGAGATGTTTTTAACTGGGGCACTCATTTTGAATGGCGAATACAGGAGAGCAAGGACCTATGTGGCTTTCTTTCTCTTGGCGATGTAAGTACACTCATCTACAGTAGCGGGAACCAGTATAAAGACACGGGTATTTGCAAGAAAGTTAACATGTCGATTGAATCGTTGTGCACAATGTGTATCCAATAGTATGAAATACAGTATACCGACAAATGCAGTCAAATGGTACTGTATTTGATGTCAGTTGTTGTTGTTGTGGTCTTCAGTCCTGAGACTGGTTTGATGCAGCTCTCCATGCTACTCTATCCTGTGCAAGCTTCTTCATCTCCCAGTACCTACTGCAACCTACATCCTTCTGAATCTGCTTAGGGTATTCATCTCTTGGTCTCCCCCTATGATTTTTACCCTCCACGCTGCCCTCCAATACTAAATTGGTGATCCCATGATGCCTCAGAACATGTCCTATCAACCGATCCCTTCTTCTGGTCAAGTTGTGCCACAAACTTCTCTTCTCCCCAATCCTATTTAATACTTCCTCATTAGTTATGTGATCCACCCATCTAATCTTCAGCATTCTTCTGTAGCACCACATTTCAAAAGCCTCTATTCTCTTCTTGTCCAAACTATTTACCGTCCATGTTTCACTTCCATACATGGCTACACTCCATACAAATACTTTCAGAAATAACTTCCTAACACTTAAATCTATACTCGATGTTAACAAATTTCTCTTCTTCAGAAACGCTTTCCTTGCCATTGCCAGTCTACATTTTATATCCTCTCTACTTCGTCCATCGTCAGTTATTTTGCTCCCCAAATAGCAAAACTCCTTTACTACTTTAAGTGTCTCATTTCCTAATCTAATACCCTCAGCATCACCCGACTTAACTCGACTACATTCCATTATCCTCGTTTTGCTTTTGTTGATGTTCATCTTATATCCTCCCTTCAAGACACCATCCATTCCATTCAACTGCTCTTCCAAGTCCTTTGCTGTCTCTGACAGAATTACAATGTCATCGGCGAACCTCAAAGTTTTTATTTCATCACCATGGATTTTAATACCTACTCCAAATTTTTCTTTTGTTTCCTTTACTGCTTGCTCAATATAGAGATTGAATAACATCGGGGAGAGGCTACAACCCTGTCTTACTCCCTTCCCAACCACTGCTTCCCTTTCACGTCCCTCAACTCTTATAACCACCATCTGGTTTCTGTACAAGTTGTAAATAGCCTTTAGCTCCCTGTATTTTACCCCTGCCACCTTTAGAATTTGAAAGAGAGTATTCCAGTCAACATTGTCAAAAGCTTTCTCTAAGTCTACAAATGCTAGAAACGTAGGTTTGCCTTTCCTTAATCTTTCTTCTAAGATAAGTCGTAAGGTCAGTATTGCCTCACGTGTTCCAGTATTTCTACGGAATCCAAACTGATCTTCCCCGAGGTCGGCTTCTACTAGTTTTTCCATTCGTCTGTAAAGAATTCGTGTTAGTACTTTGCAGCTGTGGCTTATTAAACTGATTGTTCGGTAATTTTCACATCTGTCAACACCTGCTTTCTTTGGGATTGGAATTATTATATTCTTCTTGAAGTCTGAGGGTATTTCGCCTGTTTCATACATCTTGCTCACCAGATGGTAGAGTTTTGTCAGGACTGGCTCTCCCAAGGCCGTCAGTAGTTCCAATGGAATGTTGTCTACTCCGGGGGCTTTGTTTCGACGCAGGTCCTTCAGTGCTCTGTCAAACTCTTCACGCAGTATCGTATCTCCCTCAGACATCAAGAGGAATTTAATAATTCCAATCCCAAAGAAAGCAGGTGTTGAGAGATGCGAAAATTAGCGAACTATCAGTTTAATAAGTCACGACTGCAAAATCCTAACGCGAATTCTTTACAGACGAATGGAAAAACTATTAGAAGCCGACCTCGGGGAAGATCAGTTTGGATTCCGTAGAAATATCGGAACACGTGAGGCAATACTGACCCTACGACTTATCTTAGAAGCTAGATTAAGGAAAGACAAACCTACGTTTCTACCATTTCTAGATTTAGAGAAAGCTTTTGACAATGTTGACTGGAATACTCTCTTTCAAATTCTGAAGGTGGCAGGGGTAAAATACAGGGAGCGAAAGGCTATTTGCAATTTGTACTGAAACCAGATGGCAGTTTTAAGAGTCGAGGGGCACGAAAGGGAAGCAGTGGTTGGGAAGGGAGTGAGACAGGGTTGTAGCCTCTCCTCGATGTTATTAAATCTGTATATTGAGCAAGCAGTGAAGGAAACAAAAAAAAATTCGGAGTAGGTATTAAAATCCATGGAGAAGAAATAAAAACTTTGAGGTTCGCCGATGACATTGTAATTCTGTCAGAGACAGCAAAGGACTTGGAAGAGCAGTTGAACGGAATGGATAGTGTCTTGAAAGGAGGATATAAGATGATCATCAACAAAACCAAAACGAGGATAATGGAATTTAGTCGAATTAAGTCAGGTGATGCTGAGGGAATTAGATTAAGAAGTGAGACACTTAAAGTAGTAAAGGAGTTTTGCTATTTGGGGAGCAAAATAACTGATGATGGTCGAAGTAGAGAGGATATAAATTGTGGACTGGCAATGGCAAGGAAATCGTTTCTGAAGAAGAGAGATTTGTTAAGATCGAGTATAGATTTAAGTGCAGGAAGTGGTTTCTGAAAGTATTTGTATGGAGTGTAGCCATGTATGGAAGTGAAACATGGACGATAAACCGTTTCGACAAGAAGAGAATAGAAGCTTTTGAAATGTGGCGCTACAGAAGAATGCTGAAGATTAGATGGGAAGATCACATAACTAATGAGGAGGTATTGAATAGGATTGGGGAGAAGAGAAATTTGTGGCACAACTTGACTAGAAGAAGGGATCGGTTGGTGGGACATGTTCTGAGGCATCAAGGGATCACCAATTTAGTATTGGAGGGCAACGTGGAGGGTGAAAATCGTAGAGGGAGACCAAGAGATGAATACACTAAGCAGATTCAGAAGGATGTTGGTTGCAGTAGGTACTGGGAGATGAAGAAGCTTGCACAGGATAGAGTAGCATGGAGAGCTGCATCAAACCAGTCTCAGGACTGAAGACCACAACAACAACGATTCAGGTGCTAGAGAGTGGAACGCGGTATAAAGGCAGTCGGCTCTGTGTGCTGTTAGTGTGTGCGTACGTACCTTCACTGCACACAGGAACAGAAATTATTAGTTGCAATGGATGTTCTGTACTTAAACCACGATTGTGACAGTGACACGCGGAGAACAGTTATCATGTGACAAAAAAGCAAAAAAATCAGTACGTAGACCCTACAAGGAAATGGGACTCTCTAATCGACAAATTGTCAAAAAGATGAGCTTAAGTACAAAAAATGATAAATTCGTTAGATTGGGGGCACGAAGTGGACAGAAAGGAAAATATGGGCAAAGCTGAAAATTATCTGAGGCATAGAAACGGTTACTTTTGCACAAATCAAGGAACACAGACCAGTATTATTCTCAGTTTGTTGCTAATTTACAGTTACCGGTAACTCCCAGAAGTGCACAACAAATTTTGTCAGATGACAAATACCTTGCAAAGACCACTGAAACCCGCATTAACACTCACACATAAACAGGCTAGACTGATGTTTGCTGACAATCGTTTGTCATAGACTTCTGAATGCGACAAAGTTCAGTTAAGATGGGCGGGATGGATTTCGATGTTTTTGCCAAGATTTGAGAACAGAGCAGCACGTAAGACTGGAAAGAAATTTTGATGCTATGATTTCTTCTGCCCTAAAAATAAATGACGCATTGCTTGGCTGAACAGTCGAACGAACTCTAACATGTATACTGAGATTCTAGATACAGTACTGATTAGAATGTCTTATCTAGTGTAATCTAATATAATCTACGTTTCAACTGCATAATGTATCTGTGATTGTTTTGTTACAGCCAAAAAGTAGTTTGAAGATAAAGATATCGATGTCCTGCCCTGGCCTGCACTTATCCCGGATTTGAACCTGTGGAAAACCTTTGTGGAATACTTGCAAGTGTGAATTTATTAAAAAAGGTTTTTACTTCATAATCTGTGCTATCAAATATAATGTTTGTTATCGCCCCGTCTCTTATAGATTTTAAATGTGTTCATGACGTTATGTTTTAGTTTCAATATTTTATTATCAATACGACTCGTACATATTTCAACTTCCAGAAGAAAATAATTTTTCCGCAGAATCTCGTTATCTGGACTTATTCACCATGGTCACAATTGATTAATGTGGTATAGATGTGTCCTGCCTGCCAGGAATTCACTTGCGAGAACATTTAAATATACGCTGTAGAAAAAAACGAAAAAAGAAGAAAAGGCTAGATAAAACTGTAAAAATTTCACAACTGTGTGATCTTATTGCATTAGAACTAGCTTAAAGCTACTGATGAATCTTAAGTTTTTGAGTTCAGTTATCTCATTAAGAAAATTATTTCCTTTTTTAGTATTTTGAATGAATATTCTCATTTATTCCATGATATCTGTTCTTTTACTTTTTTCAGATTTTGTGCAAAATTCAAGGTTGCCACGTAATTTTGTAAAATCTTCGAGATCTGTATATGACGGTTTTATATTGTAAATAACGTTCCTACTTAAGTTATTAGCGGTGCTGAATTTTATTTTTACATTCGTCTTTTTGAGTAATCTGTGCAATTCCCATTATATTAAAATATGGCATTTTTACATATTTAACTGCTGGGATGCTGTCAGTTGTGAGTGTAGTTTCCTGTTGATAGTTCAGTTTAGTTTTTATCTGTTGTGACATTGTACTAATGAATGTTCTGGTATATTTTGCACTTTATATTTTTTGTTGTGTTCTGCATGTTGAAGTGAAAATTCTGGAGCTCTGTTCGACATTGGTCTGTATGTGGCTTTGTGAGAGGTTGAATGTATGGAAGAATTTGTTATAGTGGTGTCTGTACCAGTAGGTTTTCTGTCAACACTGACAGATCCCTGTTGGTTCTGTTTCGATATCATCCTGCTGGTTCTGTTTCGATATCTTCACATCTACAAAAGATATGATATCGCGGTCTTCATACACAAGTGCGAATCGTATTTTTGTATATAGACGACTGAATTTGTTTAAAGGTTTTTGCTTCATCATCTGTACTATCAAACATAATGCGTGTCATCGCCGCGCCTCTTGCAGATTTTAAATGTGTTCATTACGTTATGTTTTAGTTTCATTATTTTATTCTCAATATGACTCATAAATATTTCAACTTCCAGAAGAAAATATTTTTCCGCAGAGTCACGGTATTTGAAATTACCCACCATGGTCACAATTAATTAACGTTGTATAGATGTGTCCAGCCTGCCTGGAATTCACTTGCGAGAACATTTGAATACACGCTGTAAAAAAAGAAAGTAAGGAAGAAAACGCTAGATAAAACTGCAAATACTTGTGCGAAACAGACGTCGAAGGCTAGGTCGACGGCAGTACGACAACATGTACGTCTGTTTATTTGAAAAATGTGAAACGGGTGAAGGATGCTTGGTATCTAAGAAAAGAAAATATTAGATTAGACAGAGTTAATTAGACCTCACTTGTTTAATTGCAGATACATTATTAAATTCTTTTATCGCTTATACCCGTTACTTAATTCCTCTATCGAGCATTGATAACTTCCCGGAAGCATCAAGAAAGTTCACTGTGTGATGGTCAGGAAACACTAAGTAGTTACGTAAAATTCAGCGATAAGTTGCAGCAGGCCAACACGGAAGGCATCTGTAGACTTATTGAAGGATATAATGCGGTGCCAACCAAAAGGCCATTGCGTTACTCCAGTGTCTGACAAATAACGGTGGCTGTGACGTTATACCACAAACTTCATGTGAAAACCATCAGAGATCAATAGTCGGTCTGAGAAACAGCCTATAACTAGGACGAGGAGAAAATTTGTCCTTCTGACAAGAAACTAATTCACATAAAAATGCTCATAATTTTCTACATAGTCCTGTTTACGGTGATTGCACATCGTTCAAGACTTTTATTTTTTTTCCGGGAAAAGATTCCATTCCTTAAATGTTGTTCCAGTACGTGTGCTAAACACGCATCTGTAGCTGGTATAAACTCATTACACTGAAACAGCTTCCCAGGCGAAAATTTCTTTAAGCATGGTAATGAGTGAATATCAGGGGCTGACAGATCTTTTGACTATGATGGTTGCTCCACGAACGCATACCTTCCAGTACTGTCAAAGACTCAAAGCGGGCATTTGCCACGTTCTGAACCAAAAATAGCTTTTTATTTTACAGTTCCGTAAATTTTACACTTATTAATTATAAATCTGTTGCCATTAACAAAACGTCAAAATGATTTCCATTCAGATAGTGAGAGCTAAAATACAACATGAAAAACTAAGGACAAAGTGGATCTCCCATGTCACATCATCCCATTTACGACGAAGATATCTTACCAAATCTTTAGAAATAGAAATCCAATGTAATGTTCTCTACCAATAGTAAATTAGAGAAGACCCATACACACACAGTTAATCTGAATCACAAATACAAACGTATAAAGTGCAGTTGTGAATGTTTTCACACTGTACAGACAGCAAGGAGTTTTGAAGTAAAACATTATAAGTATTGTAACTTACCAAATATGAGCCGTTAGCTAAACAGTTTTATGAAAATAGAATTATAACTAAAGGTAAGAACGCCATACACTTATTGAGCAGTTTTCTCAGTCTACAGGATTCTAATTACAAATTTGAAGAAAACTGAATTATAGGTGCTTCATGAATTAAAAACAAATATTTTTCCTACGAAAATGTGGACATTGTACAAATCGAAGCCAAAATAAACGTCAACTACAACTGCATTTTTTACTTGAATCACCCTCACATGCAGTGGACCGCCCTTTGAAACCGAACAGACAGAGATATCTTTTCACCTCCTCAGTGTACGAAAATTTTCTTTTTTGCTACGTAATTGCAGAAGTAAAAGAAGAAAACAAAGAAAGTTAAAAAGACTGGTAGTTATTCATATTCCATAGTTAAACCATTGTTATAATCACTTTGTTGAAAGTCATATTTTGTTAGTTCTTGAGAATTTATTGATAGAACTGTAATAAATAAGTGCGATCTGTTGCAACTCCATCGTTAGATCATATTGTAATATTTAGAATAAAAGGTTGCAAAAACAAGTTTTCATGTATGGTACCAATAGCTGTTAGGTATACAGCATAGAAATGAAATATGGAACTCACCAGGAGAATAATTAATGTCTCTATCATACACAGTGCTTCTCTTACAGAGACTGCTACTGGGTTAATTGATTTCCCACCAGATAAGAGTCATACACTGAAGAGTAATGTAAGGGCAGTCAAAAGAAAACGAAACTGATGGGTAAAAAGTAAGTAAAGTGTTTATTATTTCAAAAGTAATCGTCATAACTGCTAATAAATTAATATCTATGTGGGACAAGATGTTCATTGCCTTCATGGAATAATGTGTCTTGTTGCCTACGGAACCATGACTGTAACAAGGCGTATACTTCTCGGTCCGAAAGAAATCGACGGCCGCGAATGTGTTTCTTCAAGGCTCCAAAATTATGGATATCGCACGAGGAGAGACCGGGACTGTGTACAGGATGTGCAAGGTCTTCTTATCGAAACTTCTACATCGTAGTCCCAATTCCCAGGACTGGTGACGGGTGGCATCATTCTGTTGCAGGATAAAGCCCGACAACGTACTTCCAAGTCTGTTTCGACTACGTTGCAGAAGTTTCGCTAGGAAACACTTACAAATTCTACATGTTGTTCACATCCCACCCCGTACGATTTCCATATTTTTGGATCCTAGAAGAAAACAAACGTGGCCGTCGATTTGCTTCTGACAAAGAGGTATTTGCTTTTGACAGACAGGTGCACGCATGGATGCACTCACAATTACGTAGGCAATCGCAGAACTTTTTCCATAAAGGCACTGACTGTCTTCTTTCACTGTGGGATAACTGTATTAATAGTCATGGCAACTGCTACTCTAATAATAAACAGTTTACTTACTTTTTCTGTGTGTCTCGTTTGCCCGTTATACATTACCAACACTTACTTGCGACTCTAGCAGTTAAACTATCCTACATTTATTTTCTGCGATTATATTTATTTGGTCGATCCCCTTTAGGTTGCAGTAGACGGTCACTCTTAGATATATTACAATCGTTATTGGATCACCAGACTGCTATCCAGCCGTGCACCACCTGCACGACAGATTTGGAGATACATGGTTCAGTCACATTAGTGTGACGAATGTCTACGTCACCGTGCAGCGACCACTCACAGGCGGCAGGTGTGAGTAGCGGCATTGGAGGGTGTATGAACGGGTCGGGCAGACACGGCAAAACAGTGTAATCGTTGTTGTAATGTGGAAACAGAGCAATTTGTCTGACTCCAAAAGGAACCAGTTATTAGCTTTAGGTCAAAGGATGGAAGTATTTACGAAAGGGCTGTCTATCAAATCAATGAGGATTTGTAGAAAATAAATGCGTGGTGTAATGACTGGCAGTTATCTCTCAATATTAGTAAGTGTAACCGACTGCGTATAATAAGGCGAAAATCCCCATTAATGTATGAGTACAAAATAAATGATCAGTCTTTGGAAGCGGTAACATGAGTCAAGTATCCGGGTGTGACCATTGGAAATGATCTCAAATGGAATGATCAGATTACACAAGCAACGGGTAAGGCGAACTCTAGATTGCTGTTTGTTGGTAGAATCCCGAAGCGATGCAATCCTTCAACAAAGGAAATAGCTTACAATACGTTGGTTCGTCCAGTCTTAGAGTATTCTTCATATGTATGGGACCCTTACCAGTTGGGTCTGATTCAAGAGATTGAGAAGGTCCAAAGAATAGCGGCAAGGTTCGTGACTGGTACATTTAGCCATTGCGTTACAAATCTCATTGAAAGTTTGAAGTGGGGCACGCTTGCACATAGACGACGCGCTAAACACAAGGCGCTGCTCACTAAATTCCGAAATCCAATATTCACCAAGGATGTAGAGCATATATCATTACCGCCAACTTTCAAATCGCGTAATGATCATCATTCAAAGATAAGGGAAATAAGAGCTCGTACTGAGGCGTTCAGACAGCCGTTTTTCCCTCGCGTGATCCGCGAGTGGGTAAGAGGGGGGGAAATATGACTTTGGCGCGAATTGTGCCCTCCGCCACACACAGCTTGGTGGCTAGCGGAGTATATATGTAGATGTAGATGAAGATAAACAATTCGCGTGCAGCCGTGGTTAAAGAATACGGTGCATGGTAAAATGGCGCTATCAAAAACAGGCGCCAAGGCAATTGTGGTACACTACGGGCCATAGATGACAGAAGTGAGCGACGGTTGTGGAGATGTTTTCGGACGAATAGACGACCCACTGCTGACCGACTGATTATCCAGATGAACCAAGGTGATAACAACAGTGTCCCTTGAACGATCGTTCAGCGAACGTTGCTGCGTATGGACCTCTGCAGCAGGCGGCTGACTCAGGTACCCATGGTAACGGCTGTTCATCGGCGACAAAGGCTGGAATTTGCGCGAAAATACCGCAACTGGAGGTCCACTGATGTTGACAGATGACCTTTCCAGATTAATTACATTTTATGCTCTATCGGACAGATGGCCTTTGTCGTCTACAGCCCTTCAACAATCGTCCGAAGTGTCCGTGACGGAGGACGCGGGATCTCGTCATTCTGTGAAGCACAATGCGTCAACACAAGTATCAATTTCTCCTTGTGACCATATCCACTCCTACATGCTGTTTATTTTTCCTTGACACCATGCCTTCTACCAGCAGGACAATGCAACGTGTCACACAGCTGTGAGTGTACGTACGTGGTTCGAAGAGAATCAGGATGAGTTAACCGTGCTCTCCTGGCCTCCAACTATCTCCCCCTTACCCTCAACCCCCCTCGATTTAAACCCTATCGAAGACTCCTCGGAGCACCTCGATCAGGCTGTTCGCACCATGGGTCCTCAACCGAGAAACCTGGTGCAACTGGCCATGGCACTGGATTTCGCATGACTCTACGTCCCTGTTTGTACCTCGCAGAACCTCACCGACTCTCCTCGTGCAGGTTTCGCAGTGATCCGCACTGCAAACCGTTGTTACTCACGTCTTTGACAGTGGGCACGTTAATGTGACTCCGCCGTGTCTTTCCTCATAAGTGAACAGAAAGCCCACACACCTCGATGACAGCACCTTCACGCCGTGACAAGTCTACATCTACATCCATACTCCACGAGCCACCTTGAGTACCTCTATCGGTTCTCCCTTCTATTCCAGTCTCGTATTGTTCGTGGTCAGGAAGATTGTCGGCATGCCTCTGTGTGGGCTCTAGTCCCTCTGATTTTATCCTCATGGTCTCGAGATATACGTAGGATGAGCAATATACTGCTTGACTCCTCGGTGAATGTATGTTATCGAAACTTCAACAAAAGCCCGTACCGAGCTACTGAGCGTCCCTCTTGCAGAGTATTCCACTAGAGTTTATCCATCATCTCCGTAACGCTTCCTCAATTACTAAATGATCCTGTAACGAAGCGCGCTGCTCTCCGTTGGATCTTCACAATCTCTTCTATCAAACCTATCTGGTACGGATCCCACACCGGTGAGCAGTATTCAAGCAGTGGGCGAACAAGTGTACTGCAACCTACTTCCTTTGTTTTTGGACAGCATTTCCTTAGGATTCTTCCAATGAATCTCAGTCTGGCATTTGATTTACCGACGATTAATTTTATATGGTAATTCCATTTTAAATCACTCCTAATGCCTGCATTTCAGTACAATTTTCCATTGTTACAACCTCTCGATATACTACAGCATCATCCGCAAAAAGCCTCAGTGAACTTCCGATGCTATCCGCAAGTTCATTTATCGTCATTTCTCGTCAAAGAAAGCATTACGGTGGCCATGATGATTCTTGCGCTCTTAGAATCAGCCCACAACTCGAGAAGATTGCTCACTGCTTAGTCCGAAACGTCCAACTCAGGTGTACTCTAAAGAAGTGAAATTTGACCAGACAATTCGCCACTGGTAATGGTGGGCTTCCAGGAATTGAGACGAGTTGTTGTTTCCACTTTACACAAGATATTTCGACGATCGACCCATCCGTCTTTCTCAGGTGTTGTGAGTTTTGCTGTTGTGTGTACTCGCTGCCTGGATTCCAGACAGCAGGTGCACATGACACCGTATTTCGCAGCACCTGAGGAAGACGAAATATTATGCATAATATGGAAACAACAACTCGTCTGAACTCCCGGAATTCCACCATTAATCAAGACGCAGAAAAACCCGAAAAGTGACCACTGACTGATGACAGAAGTTGAGTCACCTCGAAGATGTCATTAAGGAAACGGTATATCATACTGGAAGCCTACTATCATTAAAACCATGATCATTGAGCATCAATGCCGTTCGACAGGCAACACTGTTCGTAGTCCTGAATCCTGTCTACCAAACCAAGTTATGTATTCCCAGCTAAATGTGGTGAAAGAAAGCTAGGAAGACCACAGAAACGATACAAATATGTGTTAAAGGATAACATGAAAAGTAGTGAACCTGAAACTGGTAACTGGGAAGCCACTGCACTTAATCGTACAGTATGGCATCGTAATGTTTGGGAAGGAATTCAGCACTTCAAGCGACTGAGGAGGAAAACACAAACTCACATAAGCACTGCTAAGAAACAACTGGAGCTCCTGAAGATAAGCGACACTACGCAGCCAGTCCCCACCAGAACAAATGTGTGTCAACAATGTGGAAAATTCTGGAACACCAGGAGTGGTCTCTACAGTCACTTATGATCCCACAGACGAAAGTTTCGAAGAAAGCAATCATACCGTCAACATGACAGCCCGTCATCAGCTCAGAGTGGACAAGGATGGAGAGGACACTCGCCAATGGATTCTTGTGCCTTATGGGAAAAAGTGGAGTACATGAAATCTGAGTGCCGGACGGGGATATGAAAACTTAACCATTTTATCACTTCGTTCGTTCTCACACATAATGGAGCAGTAAAAGCTGGTAGAAATATGGGAATACAGTCGTGCTGATGACGTGTGTCTTCGTGTAGGCATAAAAGACGCAGACGATCTGCCTGCGGCTCAGAGTATATTTCGGCTTTGAGAGACATTTGCACTCGGAAACTCTTGTCATTGTGCCAGGGATCCTGGATAGAGTATGGTAAACTGATCCTGGTGCTCTTCGAAACACGCACGTACACTGCCAGCTGTCTGACACCTTGCACTGTCGTGCTATTCAAGTGGTTCAAATGGCTCTGAGCACTATGGGACTCAACTTCTGAGGTCATCAGTCCCCTAGAACTTAGAACTACTTAAACCTAACTAACCTAAGGACATCACACACATCCACGCCAGAGGCAGGATTCGAACCTGCGACCGTAGCGGTCTTGCGGTTCCAGACTGCAGCGCCTTTAACCGCACGGCCACTTCGGCCGGCGTCGTGCTATTACTAACGTTTTCAGAATTCGATCCAGGTGTTTGTCCTCTAAAATCAATGTCTGTGTCCTTTAGCATGTGTTTATGCAGGGAGCGCAAAAATTAACTCCCTACTTGTTTACAACTTCTTCAGTACTTGAGTAGTTTTCAGTGGTTACAGTGGTTGAATATATTTCATTTACATCACTGCAGGAAGTGCGAAAGGACTTAGTACCTCGGTAGATGCGAAGACCATAAGGAATTGCCACTACCAGCTAATGGACTCACGTTCTGTATCAGATGTTAGGAGAAACGGTTGACCCTCAACATCCAGGGCGGAGGAAAATGTACAAGTGAGCCAGCAAATATTCACTCCAAGATTTATGAATCACGAAAACAGGTATCTTGCGAAAGTGGTTCGACATGCAATCAAAACTGTTCTGAAGAAGTAGTTGAATTTTCGCCCATGGAAACCATATTACTGCCAGAATCACCGCCGGAAGCCTGATCATGGCTGGAATATAGGGATATGATCCATACTTGGTACCAAGACTGGTCCGATATATATGTGGTCAGATGAAGGTGTATTTTGCGATTCGGGTTTTGTCAACCGGCGCGTTATTACTGGGCAACAGAGGACCCGAGTGTGGTTGCTTAATAAAGCCAACACCGCCCAAAGGTCAGAGTGTGATTCGGCATGAAATCTATGAAAACTGTGGATCCATATCTCATTTAGGATACAATGTATTCACCCTCTATATGCCTTAAAATTATGTTTCTGCTATTGCATCTACACGGAGTTAATCTTCTTGCAACATGCCGCCTCACCTCACTACGCATAACCTGTCCGCGCGTGGCTCGACGGCCATTTTACAGGACGGTCGTTGGGACGTCGTGGCACCCTTGATTGGCCAGCAAGGAGCCCTGGCCTAACGCTCTGTGATTTATTTCTCTGATGGAGGTTTAAATAGGAAGTTCATCGCAAAAAACCAAAAACTCTTGATGAACTCGAGGAGCCAATTTGCCAAGTTCTGGATTATCTGCAGACGGCTTTCGCAAACATCCACATCGGTTTACGGAAACTGGTAGACAGTGGTGGTGACTGTATTGAATTTTACCAAAACAGCTCTACCACTGTAAGAAACAAAAGGTCTTTTGTTTCATGAAAATTAAGTATTAAAAAGTGGTTTTGTTATTAATCGTGGCTGTCTAGTTTCTCTTCGTTTCGCAATTTCTACTTGTAGTAAAAGCTTTACATTAAATTTATACTTATTCAGGAAACACGAACCACTCGAAAAAGTGAATTTTAACGTAGTGTTGCCACTTATACTAGTACTTAGACTGAATCTAAAAACAGTGATAGTCTTAGATTTTTAAGTGAGCAACTTTCTCAAGCTTGTGTTATAGAAATACATGGGAAGTTCATATCAGTAACTGTAATATACTGGGTTACAACTGGTAACTTTAAAGTTGCTAATGAAACAACTAAAGTCATCATTAAACTTTTTAACTTCTAAAGAGAATGACGTAATAATAAATGGACATTTTAATTTAAATCTTTGGGGAATACGAAATCTGAAGCTGCACCAAGTCCCTAGTCATTTGATATGATTTTTCCTATATACAATTTAACACAAGAGTTAAGCAAATCGGTAGTGATGTGATTGTGTACATTTCTATAGACACATGGAGGTTGCAAAACCATTGTGTAAAACTTGTATTTGAACCACAGGATCAATAAATGAAAAAACAATTGGAAAATTAAATGTAATATTGTGAAATGGAAAGATGTGCAAAACACAGATGGTGTCAATGGAAAATGTAATTTATTCTGTAACATGATTTCTGATTCCCAAGAAAAGCATTCCAAAACAAATTTAATAAATTCATAGTCTTTTATTAAGCTCTTTTCAAGAATTACGTGAGGTACGGTGATTCAACGTCTCTACTGTTTCAATATTGCAACTCGTTTTCCATAACAGAACTTCATTAGAGAGTGGCGTTAGAAATACTTGTTGAAATTGTTTGTTAAATGGATCGCATGTACTGGGGTCGAAGGATCGACCGACTGCAGGCGATGTCATTGGCGACGTCGCCGCAATTTTTTACTCGTGTATGGGGCTCTTGAAATCCAAAATATACATTTACGAGGGTAAGTCAATTATTATCCGCAATTTAGTTAAATTTTTGTTTATTTTGGTAGTACTGTCGTTTTACGTTGATGACGCATGCTTTGATTATTTGTTGTTATACCCTTGCAATTTTCCAACTGCTAGATTAGTTTCGTTATCGCTGCCGTGCTGTTAATAATGGCTGCTCCGCTGTCTATTTGCATCAAAGAAGAGCAACATTCAGTGTTCCGTGTTTTGTGGCCGGAAGGCGTATCAGGGGCGGAAAGCCGAAATTCATCGAAGACTTTCGGTACAGTACGGGAACAGTTCAAAAAATGGTTCAAATGGCTCTGAGCACTAAGGGACTTAACTTCTGAGGTCATCAGCCCCTAGAACTTAGAACTACTTAAACCTAACTAAACTAAGTACATCACAAACATCCGTGCCCGAGGCAGGATTCGAATCTGCGACAGTAGCAGCAGCGCGGTTCCGGACTGACGCGCCTAGAACCGCTAGGCCATCCCGGCCGGCACGAGAACAGTGTTTTGCCACAACGAAGTGTCTACGAATGGATTGAAAAATTCCGTAATTGTCGCACAAGTGTGACTCACGATGAAGGAACCGGACGATCGTTTACCGCCACAAATGAAGAAACGACTGAGCGTTCGGGTGAAATGATTCTCTTAGACACGATTAACTATTGACGAAGTGTCACACCGTCTGCAAATTAGTCACGGTTCTGCCTACGAAATCATCCACAACAGTCTTGTGTTTCATAAAGTTTGTGCAAGACGGGTCCCAAAATAACTCACACAGTAGCATAAACAAACGCGGTTGGGCTTCTGCATAAAACATTTGGATCGCTATGGTAATGAAGGGGACAACTTCTTAGACAGGATCATTACTGGTAACGAAACATAGATCCCATTACGAGCCGGAGAGTATACGGCAGAGTATGGAATGGAAACATCCAAATTCGCCGTGCAAGAAAAAGATCAAGACCGAACCGTCCGCAGGAAAAAAATGCTGACGGTTTTTTGAGACTCACAAGGTCCAGTACTGAAATATTATGGGGAAAGGGGCACAACAATAAACAGTGTAAGTTACAGTGAGATGCCTACTTCCAGGCTAAGGCCTGGAATTCGAAGCAAACGCCGAGGATTGCTGTCAAAACGGTGTTGTTGCTCGACAATGCCCGTCCGCATACTGCTGCCCACACTGCTGAAACGCTTCAGAAACTCAAATCTGAAGTACTGGATCATCCTCCATATAGTACCGATCTTGCCCCTTCTGACTATCACTTGTTTGGTCCACTCAAACAGGCATTAAGCGACTGTCGATTTGTCTCGGACGAAGCAGTGAAAGTAGCGGTGCATTCCTGGCTCGCAGCTCAACCGATAACCTTCTTTTATGAGGACATCAGGAAGCTTGTACAACGATGGACCAAGTGCGTTGAAACGCAAGGAAACTATGTCGAAAAATGATGTTCTTGTAAGTTTCCTATTTGATTACAATAAAATTTTATAGTTACTTTGCGGATAATAATTGACTTACCCTCGTATTTCGTTGGATGATAAAGCGATTCATGAAGCATATATACCGTGCGTGATATGTGTAATTGCGTCTCAACTATTTACCTTTAAAAGAAGTACTGCCAGAATCCAGCACATGTTATTCACAATTCGCTGAGCTCGGGATCTCTCCTCCCTATTTGTGGTTGACAGTATGAACACATTCGTGATGCACCATGGACAAGTGAGACGTGGAAAGCACGTGAGGGTTTGAAGGTTGACTGACCCAAGTATTTGATCCCGATGATTCGGCCACGATTAAATGAGCGCAGATCTCGTTCGTGCGTAACAGTATTTCAGACAGCCCAGCCAACACAAGGTCTCGAAACGTGACGCTTACGTGAACGTACACGTGCACGGATGTGTAATCAGTTATGTAGGTCGCTTTTCACAGTATCAGAAACGACGTCGTTATCTGAAACGACAAATAAAAGCAAAAGGCTGAGACTGTAATCATTTTCCCTATCTGACAATGAGGCAATTTTAGCGCCTCGGTCGTGATGTATCGATAAAAATTAAGTGTTTGTAATATATCACTGCATTGTGAAAGATGAAAGAGAACTAATGATGTGAACATCTTCGAGTTCCTTCTCCTCATATCTTTCACAGCATAAATCTAACTTCTCTTCGACAGAATTTTTTTTTTTGCTATTTTCGCATCGAACTGCTGTCGTAAACTATATTTTTCCAGTGAGGATAGATTGCCAAAATTATAGCCCAACATAAATCAAAACCAGTTTGTAAAGCCGTAACAACTCCTAACGTGAACATGATTTCTTCATGAGTATTATCCTAATGAAAGGGATGTACAACGCTTGAATTAATAATCGATCAAATTTAATTTTATGTCAGTCGAAATCATGTCGCACGATGTAGTTGATTGTCCTAAATTTAGTCTATAAGTACATCGAACAAGATAATTCATTAGAATCTAAAATATTTACTCGGTGTTGCATGGCATTCTTTTGGCAGTTTCCTAGTTACGTGAACTAACGCCTTTATTTTGCGGACTGTGAAAGAATTTGTTCATTACGAGGGACATCCAAGAAACTCTCGCATTTCTGAAAAATCAAAGATTTTACCTGGCGCCTTCACGTGAAGCACCGATTCTTTTATATTGTGCCTAACTATGATGGAGACAGAATGGATACTTCGGAAAATACTTTTGAGATCCCGACAAAGGTGCCGTACCACACCTTCTCTCCTTCCTCAGCTTTTCTTATTCCTGGTTTCATAATGGCAACGTTTATCAGTGCTGTTTAGTAACTCCGCAAGAGTTCTGCTATTTCCTAAGTCGTTCGAAGAGATGTAAAGGTCTGCCTATCTCAGGAAAGCGAAACGAGTTCTCCTTCCTTTATGTTTATTTTTTGTTTTGTTTTGTAATCATTAAAGACGTATAATGGAAACTGGTCCGCAGTTTACAAAAAATTTCTGCCAGTGTCCTCATAAGGAAGCCGAGATGGAAGGAAAGTAACACTCACAGCTGTCACGGAAGTTGTACAGCAGCGTCTTTAAAGCGGGTTGTATACAATATAGATTCTATCTTTTCCAAACGACTAAATAATCAATTTGGCAATTTACTTTAAAAAAAGGAAGAAAACGTTGTTCTTCGAAAACTATGTTTTTGAAAGAGACTAAAATTTCTCATCTGCGACTCTGTCAATAGCGCTGGGAAAGCACTTTCTTTCTTCTTCATAAGGTACAATGCTTTGACTCTAGAGACACAACCTCTTCATGTTATTCATAATGTCACAGGTGTTTGGTGCTTCCTGTTAGAAGTTTGTTTCATCAATGGCGGTAACTAGCTGATAGACCTCCTCAGCAACTTAGCACTTATTTGATGACAGTAAAGCCGTTTCTGGGGGTCTGTTTGTCAGGGATACTTTCAGCCCACTGGAATCTTCGTATTTACGTCAGAACCGACCAGCCCTAGGCTGAAAGCGATTCATCCTCCCGTTTTGATGCTATGAAAAAACTGTACAGACTGGGATGGTACTTTCCTTTGAACTGAGATTCTTTCAGGATAGGTCTTAACAAAACGTAGCTAATGAAGTTTTTAATATGACAGATCCGTAGACAAAACACATTATCCAATGTCGATAGAGAACATAGTGATATTTCGGGTACATAGTCGAGTACACTTCAGTTATTGACGGTCTGTAGAAATGAACCGCCTGTCCATATACTACAACAGCTGACTTTTAATATACTTCAAATGAATATAGCTAAAATATTTCGGTAGAAAGTGGGCTTCAAGCCAGAAATCTGTTTTATATTTCAATTCGTTAGACGAGCTTATTTCTTTAAATTATGCAACTTTTTACGATTTTTGAAAAAAAAATGTTTCCTCTTTATTAATGTTACAAAACTTACGTATTAAATATATTTAAAAATAGGCATCTAAGAACATTGGGTCGAATTTTGAAAGAATTCGGTCAAAAACTTCCGGAAATTTACTATGAGGAACATTTACAATTCCTACAAAGAAAAAGAAAGAACATGCCTGTTTCTTAAAAATCTCAAATCTCTCAATGTTTTTCACGGATTGCTTTGAAATTTTGATACAACATTGCATTAGAATACTCACGTTTTTATATACCTACTGAAATGCCATCTGGTATGTGTGTAATATACATGTAGTAAAATGGGAAATGTTATATAAACGTAGGTGTTGGGTTGTTCAAAGTCGTTATCTCCGAATGTTCCTCTCCGATTATTCTGAAATTCTGAAACAACGTTGAATTATAATAAGGGCGAGTTTTAGGTACCTGATTCTTTAATATACGTATATTTTTAATGAACATTAATAAAACCGACAAACGGCAGCGCCGGATTTATCTTGAATGAAATCAGAGGAAGAAATATCCTATGAACATGCCTCCGGAAATGTATCGTTGCCACAGTAGACGGCGCTGACGAGTGACAATTCTGATCACGTGTCGTGCGCTCCATGTTTGTTGCTGTGTGACTGAATCACCGTACTATAGACAGCAGGAAGGTCCGCTATTCATTTCGGGAACAACCCGAGATGCTGTTAGTGTACGGCAATGCAGAAGGTACCGGTGAAGAAACAGCAGAGCTATACCACAACAAGTATCTCACATGGACATCAACACCTTCACACAACATTTCAAGCTATTTATGGGCGTTTGTGTGATCATCTCTCCTTTCACACGGACGAAAGTGCAGGGAGGCGTCGGAGTGTGCGTCCACCATATTCGGAGGACCAACTTCACAGAATACTGAGAAGAACCCCAGTGCAAGCTCCAGGCAAGTAGCACGCCAACAACGTGTAAGCCAAAGTACGTGTATCCTGCTTGAGACTACACTTTGGTCCGTTAGAAAATCTGTTGTGATGTGGACGCGGTGCAGCTCTGTAGTGTGAGGCGAATTGTTGTTGCATGCACACCGTACATTTCCGGACACATGTTCATTGGAACTTTTTTCCCGTATTTCTAGACAGAAATCCGTCCCTGTAGTTTGTCGATTTTATTAACGTTCACCCTATATCAGGGGAAAACATTATTACCAAAATTGTCAGAATATACCTTTCCGCTTTACTTCAAATGTCAACACGTTATTATAAAAAATGTTTAGACACTTATATACAAACTTCTTTTAACATTGTTAGCAGACAGGAAAGTTGTATTTACGGCTTATTGGTTTGTGATTAGAATACCACTACAGAATCATAATTTAAAATAGCAATAAACACAGCTCAATGTCAGAGAGAAGGGGAAGAGGAGATAGCCAGAGGGTGAGAGGATAGGGACACAGAAAAGAGAAAAGAGGAGATGGACAGAGAAAGGGGCAGGAGATGGTGAGGCAACCGGAGAGGTGTGAGGATATGGAACGAGCGAGTTGAAGAAGCTACGATTACACATATTGCAGACATAGAACGTTTGCAATAAAACTCGGTAAATAGTAAAGAAAAAAATGGCTCTGAGCACTATGGGACTTAACATCTCAGGTCATCAGTCCCCTAGAACTTAAAACTACTTAAACCTAACTAACCTAAGTACATCATACACATCCTTGCCCGAGGCACGATTCGAACCTGCAACCGTAACAGTCACGCGGTTCCGTACTGAAGCGCCTAGAAACGCTCGGCCACCGCGGCCGGCTAGTAAAGAAGGATCTAAGGAAAAAGAAACTATACTAAAAAATCTTAGGAAAGCAGAATAAGTAGCTTCGGAAAAAATTATAAGCCCAATTTAGAATGACATTAATCAAAAGCAGAATTTTGCATATGAAATTGTAGAACATACGAGCAAGAGAAAATGGAAGCAGTAAGAATACATATGAGAAAGAAGTATCGGTGGTTTCAGCACTAAAAAGACCTATGATGTCTCCAGAGAAGACAAAATGATCATTCAGAAGAAGAAGAAGAAGAAGAAGACGGTGAATCTGAGGAAATTGACCCCGTTTCAATAGAGGAGCTTCAGGAATCCCTAAAAGAAATTAGAAATATGCAAAGGAACTGGAATGGATAACATAAACGCAGAGCTACTAAAATACGGAGGTATGATGCTACATAAAAGGTTCTTACTCACACTCAGCCAAAGCTCGAAGACGAGTAAACAGCCTCAGTCATGGCAAAAAGAGAGAAGTAGTATCTCTGTACAAGGGAAGTGACTGGGAAGATTGGAAAAATTATAGACTTATCAGTATACTCGACTCAGCATATAAGTTGTCTGTATTAATAAAAAACAGCAGACTTAAAACATTTTCTGAAATTCTTATTAGTGAGGAACAGGGATTTCGAAATGACATATCAATGACAGACAACATAATTAGTTTGCAACAAATAATAGAGAAAGGAATATAACCTACAAACATATCTAGCATTTATAGATTTGATTGAAGCTTTGGTCAATGTGAACAGAGGCAAAATTTGGTGTGTAATGAAAAAGCAATGGATACCGTAGAAAATTACTACAGGCCATAAGAAGCCCATAAAAGAATAAAAATTATAGGGAATAAAGGCGAAACAAGAACAAAAGAAATTTAAATAAATACAGGAATTCGACAATCTCCCCCAATGTCACCTACTTTTTTTAATATTTACAGTTACGACATTATCCTAATTGGGTTCAAAATGGTTCAAATGGCTCTGAGCAATATGGGACTTAACTTCTAAGGTCATCAGTCCCCTAGAACTTAGAACTACTTAAACCTAGGCGCTTCAGTCTGGAACCGCGCGACCGCTACGGTCGCAGGTTCGAATCCTGCCTCGGGCATGGATGTGTGTGATGTCCTTAGGTTAGTTAGGTTTCTAAGTTCTAGGGGACTGATGACCTCAGATGTTGAGTCCCATAGCGCTGAGAGTCATTTGAACCATACTTAAACCTAACTAACCTAAGGACATCACACACATCCATGCCCGAGGCAGGATTCGAACTAGCGACCGTAGCGGTCGCGCGGTTCCAGACTGTAGCGCCTAGAACCGCTCGGCCACCCTGGCCGGCTATCCTAACTGGGGGCAACATGTACAATACGGTACTGAAATATCAAAAGACGTTATGTTATACGTTTTACTTTATCCAGATGATCTCTTGATTTTCTACGAAAAAGAAGACGATTTAAATGCACTGAACCACCTGCGTTGCCCTTGTAAACAATTCAGAGTTCTAAAACCAAGACTAAAGAAATGGCGTTAAAAGGCAAGGATCTGGCTAGATCCAAAATCATTATCTGTGTATGTACAACTATCTTCTGGTGGAGAAGAGGGATCTTATTTTATCTTACATGCAGTATATATTGGTTTTATTCATAAGCAGGCGGTTTTGGTATTATAATACACAGTTTACAATACACCAACTTCATGTCCCTGGATACAGCAAACATATCATTTATCATACTGTATAAAATACAACATCATAATACCTATAGTTACTTTTAAAAACTATTATACATTAACTACATTAGGCTGAACCAATATAATTTACATGTGGAAGACAATATAGCTGGAGTCTACACTGTATGATATTTATAGTTTTTTGCCAAACAATCGAACATTTTATAATACGGATTTATTACTAGATAGGAGCAGTATATATGCGCAAATGAAAGGATGTTCATAGGATTATTCAGTAAGGTCTAAACCTATTGGCTATATCAACTTTAGGAGGAGTTATTATCAGTTTCATTTTATCAGTTGTTTTGGTAGTAAGTAACTGTATATCCACAGTCTCAATATGTACTCGATCCATATACTATCTGGCACCCATAACTGTGGTAGTTCCCATATATCATTTATGATATGTGTCGTTATATGGATCTGTATGTTTCCTAAGGATTTTGATACTCTTTTGAAGTATGGCAGGAGTTATACATTATTATGAAATGCGTGTAACTGATTCTATTGTATTAGTTCTGCACAAAAATTTCCATAGTGTGCGTCCTTTTCCCGTTGGTTCTGTCAGAGATTAGGATGTCCTGCGATGTTAGTTATCGTTATCGCACGAACCTTTTTGACTGTGTTAGCTTAGTGCCTAGTTCCTCCCAACAGTTTAACCGATATGCTGCTTCCGTACACGCAGCACAGTCGATAACAAAGTGTGCGGAAGAATTGTGATGAGCTGTACGCTTGCCTGTGACTTAGGCCTGATTACCATTGGGTTTTCATGCATTATGTTGTATTCGGCTTCGGTTTTTTGGACACCTATGCTTTGGACCTCCTACAAAAAGTACGTTGGTTCGATGAGACACGTGCCACGTGTGGACGAGTATTGTTCTATTGAAAAGTTGCACCACGATGAGAGGTAACACAGGAGAAGCGTGATGTCCTCTTACACAGTCGTACTTCCCTCAGACACTAAGAGCCGTAACCTGTAGTCATTTTGACGGCTTGCCACGATGTCGCCAGAATTTCCAAAACATTGGAAGAATGGAGAGTTCTCCGCAGGTCGTCGCCTTATCCGCCGACGATAGTCATCCAGGCGGGTGTGTAATTGCGGTTCATCGCTGAACACAATGCGATGCCATTGGTCAGCAATCCGCGTTTCCCGCTCATGGCACCGCTCTAAACGCAACCGTTTGGTTGGAGTTTTAACGTCAGCCTAAGCACTGAACCAGCCTACGCATGGGATGGTAATTCCCTAGTCCCCAACCAACAGCGGATATGTGATTTTAGATGAAGTGCCGTCCTCTTGTTTCGGACGTCAAACTGGCGTAGGCATTAATACATGTTGCACAATTCATAGTGCATTTGAAATGTGACCAAGCAAGAAAAGAGACTAACATTTTATAAAACTAGGACTCTTCTAGCTTTTCTTCGAGGTACTGCATGCTGTGTACTTACAACAAGAACATTACGTAAAACACAAAAACCCAAGGCTACTCAAGAACAGACTACATAAAAAAGCAAAAGTGCAACAAGATCTAAAATTAGAGAAACAGCTGGTACGAATAATTACTTACGATTTGGGTGACTAGCCTTATCTTATAAACCGGCAGGAAAAGGAGTGCAGGTTGAAGAAATTAACAGATAATTTATGAAGAAGGAGCAGGCTCAGCGTCTGACTAATGAAGGATAGAAGCTCACAAGAAATATTGCTTGAACGGCTCTTGTGTGTGGCGTCGGAAGCAACTACACAATATTTCTACGAGGCAGCTGGTCGTCATCTTCTGGTGTGACCGTGGTTAGCTGTTGAGGTTCCCCAATTAGTACGTTGGTTCACTAAAGGAGGTGTTGACATCCGTGCCCCCCTGTCGGAGAAATGAGCCGCAGACCCAACGTGCACGGCGCCGGAAAACCCGGCCTCAAGACGCGGACCTCAGTTTATGCCAGTGGCCAAGGTTCTGACACCCGGCTTAGCTGTCCCGGCTTTAGTTCCTCATCGGTGCGACTTCGTTTAATTCGTTTGCGGCCGACGATGCAATAATACCGCCACTTCTGGTTTCATAGTTTGCGTACCTGAAATCATGTGTCTCTGTCAATTAGGTCGTTTGTTATACATATTTCAGTACAACACTGCATTAGGATGTGTGTTTGCACTTAGCAGCTCCTAAGTAGAGATCGGTGTGTGTTGGTTTATGAAACACACAGTGATCCTAGGAGCCATCTATTTTTCTAGTAACCTTGACATCCATAAATGTGAAATCTATATTTTTCCCCAAATCCCTGGTGAAATTAATCCTGCGATCGATGGCGTTTAGTCCTTCTAAACATGGAAAAAGCATTGCGAGCCCATGAGACCTTGCCACTAAGGTACTGTCTACATATATCTAGATAAATTTTTGTTTCAAAATTGACGATAGAAGTCATCCGCTCTTGCATTACCTAACGCTGCATCTGCATTTACATTTCATTCGCACATGTTTGCTACCACACTTGAAGGTGTGCGTGTGTGTGTGAAATCTTATGGGACTTAACTGCTAAGGTCATCAGTCCCTAAGCTTACACACTACTAAACTAAATTATCCTAGGGACAAACATGTGCACCCATGCCCGAGGGAGGACTCGAATCTCCGCCGGGACCAGCCGCACAGTCCATGACTGTAGCGCCCAAGACCGCTCGGCTAATCCCGCGCGGCTCCACACTTGACAAACAGAAAACTTCCTATTGTCGTACTGGATTATTCATTATGCGCAACAATATTGCACTAAAACTGATCGCTACAACGTAAAGATTTATAGCAGTAACAACAATTGATAATGTAATATGTATAACAAAAATAAAATCTTGCACAGCATATATTTTTGACTGAAAAAAGTGAAGGAACTGAGTCTACAATGACTGCACATTTCTGCCCAAAGATATCTCTTTGTATCTTACAAATCACGTAGGTTTATAGTCATTATCATCTTCGTCACGTACCGCGGTAGAGATATCATACACTGATGGAGTATTAACCAGCGAGCTGGCACAGTAGTTAGCACACAGGGCTCGCATTCAAAAGATTGATGGGTCAAATCCGCTTCCAGCCATCCGGATTTACGTCGACGGGACGTTAAACACTAATGCTCCTCCTCTGCTTCCTTGATGGAGACTTATTTTCTGTCCTCGAATTTATCTGACCTACTTTTTTCTTTTTCATAAATGACATACTAAGGCGTAACGTCTCAATCTGACGTAGGCGGACGGCAAACATTTGTAGACGAGTGAAGTTAAAGTATCCAGAAACTAAAGAAAAAGCAATATTACACAAGGAAAGATTTACGAAGTTTTACCATAAACCCACAGTCAATTTAGAATGAATGAAATACTTCAATAAAAATGTATCTTTCTTTATAGTTACAGACTGGTACCAATAATACGAGGTCAACTAAGAGATATCTGAACGAAAGTGAAGTACTCAAATCATCGTATTTTGTCTGTGCAGACGTCAGGTACTGTGACTGACACTACATGTGGTAGTGTCGCTGTCCGAGAAGGTGTTCGATACAGATTTATTCTTCTCTTTTTTCTCTTCTATGGATGACTTAGAGTAAGGCTGTCATACTTGTGTTGCAAACCGTAACGCAGTTATTGCCGATAAACTATGGATAATGATAATTAAAAAAAGAAACGGAATACAAATTTTGATGGTGTCAGGACAGCAACCAGCCACAAATTTACTTTCAGTTACTTTATTCAAAGGGTACCATTATCGTTTTCGAATCGTTGCGATTCATCCTCAGACGGTTTACACGCTTTCTTTATGACATGTGATGTGGTTTTTACAGATTAATTGTCGTGAAACGTCGGTTTTGAATGTTTGTAAAAAACACACCACACGTCATAAAGAAAGCGTGTAAACCGTCTGAGGATGAATCACAACGATTTGAAACCGGTAACGGTACCCTTTGAGTAAAGTAACTGAAAGTAAATTTGTGGCTGGTTGCTGTCCTAACACCATCAACATTTGTCTTCAAACAATAGCCACGGTCTCCATCATGTCATCATATGACAAATTTGCAGAAAAGGAATAGACGAGAAGGGTAAACACTTGCACTAGTAAAATATATTTCAATTAATACTTTTCAGATACAAAAAGATCCGTCACCCTAGGTAAAAGGTCAGCGTATCTGAGGGCCATGCGGAGGACCCTAGTACAGTTCCCGGTACTGCCAAGGGTTCCGTTCTGGTAGGACGGGAACGGGGGGCAACCAGCATCGCGCGATCAATTGGGGGGGGGGGGGGGGGGGACAATCCGAATGAAAAGTAGGTTTCAGCTCTGGAAAATTGACAATGACTAAGAGAGCGGTGATCTATCCCCATAGCGCTCCAGGCCGCCTGAAAATGACGCTACACTGATAAGCGAAAGCGCTGTGACCACCTACTTAAAAGCGTTTTTATCCACTGTTCAGCAGTGATTCTACATGCGACGGATTCGACAAGTACTTGATAGGTTACCAGAGGTTTGTGGCACCAGATGCCTACGCACTTACTTCCCGTAATTTACGGGAGCTGGCGCCCGATAGCGTCCCAGATGAACCGAATTTGATAGCCAAGACATCAACAAGAGTTCACTATCGTTCTTCTCAAACCATTGCAGCTGATTCTTGTCTCATGACCGGGACAATTATCCTAATGGAAGAAGCCACCACTGTTGGGTATGTTATCAAGCGTAAGGGTTTACAGGTGGTCCCTAATAATGTTCACGTGGTCAACAGCTGTCATGGTACCTTCGATTACTACCCCAGGCCCCATGGAAGCCCTGGTGAATATCCCCTATAACTTAATACTGCTCCCACCGGCCTGCCACCGTGGCGCGCTGCATGTTTCGTGCAGCCGTTCGACTGGACGATGGCGTATCTGGACACGTCCATCAACCTGGTCTAACAAGAAACGGGATTCATCCGACCAGGAGGCACGATTTCACTGAACCGCGTTCCAGTCTCGATGATATAGAGTGCCCCCTGTAACCCTAACTGACGATGTTGTTGGGTCAACGTGGGAACACACATGGTTCCTCTACAGCGGAACAGCATGTTCATCACCGTGTGCTGAATAGTGTGCCCCAAAATACTTGTGCCTGTGCCACTACTGTATTCTGTCGTCAGATCTGCCACAGATCGCTGCCTATCCTGATTTAGAGAGCGGGCAAGCCTCCGATCCCTATATTCTGTGATGGATATGGACGTCCAACTTCTTGCCGCCTGTCTTGGTTTCAGCGTTCTTCAACCACTTTCCATAGATTCTCACGTCAGCAGGGCGCGAACAGGCAATTAGCTCCACCGTTTCTGAAATGCTCGCTCCCAGACTGTGGTCCACAACGATCTGACTTTGTCAAAGACGTTTAAGTCGGCGGATTTCCGCATTTGCGCCACTGATCGTCGCTAGAATGATTCCCTAACAATAAAGATTTAGGGTGTTGAACACTGACATACTACTCAGGAAAATGTGGAATAGTATGATTCATACACAAAATTATAATAATTCTACGGTCAGCCTACATTAAAGTTCTGGAATGTTCTGAATAAAACATCAGCGATTGAAACAAATTTACTAAGACACAAATGTTGCTGGAAAAAATGACAATCTCCATTTACTTCACACGAGAGCTCCAAGATCTCTCGTACAATCGGTTTAAACACTCATAGAAATGCATTGGCGTACACCATCCAACACTTCCTTCGGCAAGCCCATGTTCTCCTAGCATTCTGCAATCTTCATCTGGTCTTGACGGGTGAAAGACGTAGCTGTGCTAATAAATGGCAAAACAGTGGTAATCCCCTATAGAAAATAATGAACCATTTTCCTGTTATTATTAAAGAGTAAACTTCACCTTCTTCCAAGCTGAATCGGCAGTCGTGCCTCTTGAGCTCCAATCTAGTTTCACGCTATGTCGCAGAAAATGCTACACTAGAGACCTAAAGAAGCATGACACGTTGTTTCACTGCGAGAAATTTCTGTGCATCTGTTGTTTCATTGAAACTAACTTCATAAAGTGAACGTCGAAGAGAGATGGTGAAACCGCAACTGTTACGTCACATAATGTATCGCATACACGTTCATGTGGTCTGATCGGAATGTGCTGACCACACAGTAATTGCAGACTAATGAAGCTGAAAGTTTCATAATGATATAATTTATCCATTTGCAACAATTTCTTCTAATCATTGTGCAACAGATTCCGGTTCTAGCGTACGAAGGTTTTCTTGTGTATATACGTATTTGCTGAGCGTACGTCTGACACTGTCGTGACGATCCTGTGGGAAAGTCTAGCAGCGAAATGTCTTCGTTCTGCTTCAAGCAACACAAAACAACTTTTTTTGTATAATTGTAGGGTATTCTGCCAGTTTGCTAGACCTTGGGATCTTTTTCTTATAACACAGCTTACTCATGGAAATTTTATCGTGAGAGATACAAACTCGCCGTGCGCCCAACATGGAGCAAACTTTACGAGGAAGACGCCTTATAAAAATGTTTAGTACCGTATGATCATACATCCCCTAATTTGTTACACAGATTAATGGTATAACACTTGATGAATACAACACTGTTACCGTATGTATATAAAAATCTCAACACGATGGAAGAATAAACCAAAATAGACGCAATTTAATCCTTTCTTGTGTAATGGTAAATCCATAAAGGATAATAACTACATGGCAATGTAACTGTGTTCTTTTACTATGATCATCATTAATGAGGACATCGGTAGTAAGAAAAGTCTGCTAACATGGCCGCAGTGAACAAAAATGTTTACAGTGTTAGAATCATTAAGAAGCCATTAGTAAGGTCTCAACCTTTGTTCATAAGTCACGATAACTTCTTTCTCCGAAAAATGGGTGTGGCCTTAGTTTGAAGATGTCAATTAGTTTTCTGCTGAGACCACATCTTGGAGTCTATTAGTGGTGTGAGATCTGAGATTAACAACCGTTTCCGACTTTTAAAGTGGAAAATTAAATGGAGGTGCTTTGTAAAATGAGTTATACTGAAAATTCACTTCTTATAGTCAATACAACACCCTTACCTGAGAAATTTGCAGGGTAGTGAATGAGAAGAACAACGCAAACAAAGACTATAGCTTGTTAAATAATGTATATGGGATATTGGGGGGAGGCAGTACGTGGAGGTGAAAAGGTTATCACAAGATAGACACAGGAAGTAGGACGCTTTCAAAACAATCCTTAGACTGACGACGTATAGTTATGAAACAAGGAACAACCAGCTGATTAATTTAAATAGCTTTCACATAAGCCACAGAATATCACTTATTCAATCTCAGTATGGGAGAACACGAAAAATCGACACGTTTCCATAATTTCTTCAGGATATTTCAAATATCACTTGCAGTAATGTAACTGCCGCCACACGTGACTGATGATCAGCAATTTCGATGCAACTGAAATTAAATTTACGAGATCACAGGTTAGATACATGACAAGTTAAGAACAATGAGTGCTACAAAACAGTACTGGAGCTCTGCCTTTAAAATTAAGTTTGTTATGTAGCTGCCAGGTGCCGCAGTGACGATCTTCAAAGCACATAACTGAAGGAATAAATGTGATCCTAAGTACGTCAACGCAGTTTCTATGGGAATCCACAAAGCATAAAATGTATATTCTGGAGAACCATGATGAACAAGTTACCAATCAGTTATGTCCTAGACAGGCGAAAAGAGTGAAGTATCACGCAAACGTGCTGATTAGGGGAGCAGTTCTATTCTTCTTTCCTTGAACATAAAGGAAAAAGTGTATGGGTTTAATGTCCCGTCGTCAGTGAAGTCATTGGAGACGGAGCAAAAGGTGGGATTCGAAAGGAAATTTGTCGTGTACTTTTCAGAGGAGCAAACAATTTACCTTTAGCGCAGAATTAAAAAATAAAACTAATCTAGGAAAGGCAAATATCATATTTAGATTGGCTCAAATGGCTCTAAGCACTATGGGACTTAACATCTAAGGTCATCAGTCCCATAGACTTAAACCTAACTAACCTGAGGACATCACACACATCCATGATCGAGGCAGGATTAAAACCTGCGACCGTAGCAGCAGCGCGGTTCGGGACTGAAGCGCCTAGAAGCGCTTTTTTTTTTTTTGTTTTTTTTTTTTTTCATTTTGTTCGTTGTTGATCGTTGTGTTTGCTTGTTGCGGACGTCACATGACATCCGTTCAAGTTCGTTGTTGATCCTTTCACTCAGTTTTTTATTACAGTGACCAACCAGCTCTCTGACCCATACACGCTGAGCTACCGTGAACCGCTCGGCCATAGCGGCCGGCAGATTGAGATTCGATGGAAAAACCCTCAGGGAGCGTAGACGTGCCACGAAGAAGATAGCTTACCAAACCTTCGTTCCACAGGGTCACTCATCAGTTTGCGACGCTTAACAGACGGAGTTCAAGGAGCGAAAGCGTCACGGAGCACATACCCAACTTCGGTGGCAGACAGTAGAAGTGAGAGGAGCTGTGTATTGTGGTGCGATTTATTTTTAAACTTACGATAGTGTCGGTTTATATGCCAGTCAAGATACGTGTTAGTTTTTCCTACGGATACATCACGACGAAGCTATGTTGGCAAAATCAGAGAGGTTTGAGTTCGTGTGGAGGACTACAAAGAGTCGTTCCAGTCGCGAATCATTCGCAACTGAAGAAGAAACTGCTGAAATGACAGTGGCATACGAAGAAACCTTCGGCACACACTATAAGGTGTTTTGCGATTAATATACATAGAAGTAGTTCAAGGAAATCATGGAAAATACACTCCTGGAAATGGAAAAAAGAACACATTGACACCGGTGTGTCAGACCCACCATACTTGCTCCGGACACTGCGAGAGGGCTGTACAAGCAATGATCACACGCACGGCACAGCGGACACACCAGGAACCGCGGTGTTGGCCGTCGAATGGAGCTAGCTGCGCAGCATTTTTTGCACCGCCGCCGTCAGTGTCAGCCAGTTTGCCGTGGCATACGGAGCTCCATCGCAATCTTTAACACTGGTAGCATGCCGCGACAGCGTGGACGTGAACCGTATGTGCAGTTGACGGACTTTGAGCGAGGGCGTATAGTGGGCATGCGGGAGGCCGGGTGGACGTACCGCCGAATTGCTCAACACGTGGGGCGTGAGGTCTCCACAGTACATCGATGTTGTCGCCAGAGGTCGGCGGAAGGTGCACGTGCCCGTCGACCTGGGACCGGACCGCAGCGACGCACGGATGCACGCCAAGACCGTAGGATCCTACGCAGTGCCGTAGGGGACCGCACCGCCACTTCCCAGCAAATTAGGGACACTGTTGCTCCTGGGGTATCGGCGAGGACCATTCGCAACCGTCTCCATGAAGCTGGGCTACGGTCCCGCACACCGTTAGGCCGTCTTCCGCTCACGCCCCAACATCGTGCAGCCCGCCTCCAGTGGTGTCGCGACAGGCGTGAATGGAGGGACGAATGGAGACGTGTCGTCTTCAGCGATGAGAGTCGCTTCTGCCTTGGTGCCAATGATGGTCGTATGCGTGTTTGGCGCCGTGCAGGTGAGCGCCAGAATCAGGACTGCATACGACCGAGGCACACAGGGCCAACACCCAGCATCATGGTGTGGGGAGCGATCTCCTACACTGGCCGTACACCACTGGTGATCGTCGAGGGGACACTGAATAGTGCACGGTACATCCAAACCGTCATCGAACCCATCGTTCTACCATTCCTAGACCGGCAAGGTAACTTGCTGTTCCAACAGGACAATGCACGTCCGCATGTATCCCGTGCCACCCAACGTGCTCTAGAAGGTGTAAGTCAATTACCCTGGCCAGCAAGATCTCCGGATCTGTCCCCCATTGAGCATGTTTGGGATTGGATGAAGCGTCGTCTCACGCGGTCTGCACGTCCAGCACGAACGCTGGTCCAACTGAGGCGCCAGGTGGAAATGGCATGGCAAGCCGTTCCACAGGACTACATCCAGCATCTCTACGATCGTCTCCATGGGAGAATAGCAGCCTGCATTGCTGCGAAAGGTGGATATACACTGTACTAGTGCCGACATTGTGCATGCTCTGTTGCCTGTGTCTATGTGCCTGTGGTTCTGTCAGTGTGATCATGTGATGTATCTGACCCCAGGAATGTGTCAATAAAGTTTCCCCTTCCTGGGACAATGAATTCACGGTGTTCTTATTTCAATTTCCAGGAGTGTATAAGCCTGGTTGTCCAGACGTATTCTCTGCTGAGTAAGAGAGCAGTGACTTACTACTGCGTCACCTCAGCAGCTTCCTCGAGGAAGTGCTTGTCATTTTTTACGTGAGGCCATGCACATGCCAGCTGAGAAGAGATATATTGAGTAGCCTTAAAATAAATCTGTATATCAGATTGTAACATCCTTCCCCGTATTCTGATATACTGGTCGCTCTTTAGATTGCTTTTTACATTCACTGTGCCTGAATCATCAAAATAATAGTTTCTTGGCCATGTCAATCAAAAACCCAGTTGGTTACATTGTGCTCACCATAACAGCATCTAACGGGTGTGCTGCCATGTGTACAGGAGATGTTGAATTGGGTCATCCAAAAATCACTTGACTTTACGACTCTGCATGCCAACGACAATGCCCACGCAACCATTGCTGGCACAGGCAAATCTGGCTTCTGAATACCAAGAAGCATGTGTGTCACCAACCCGAACTATTGATGTAGACAAGCCCAGAGCTTCTGCATGCTCCAGCATGGTGGACGGAGATGCAGAATTCGAGACACCCATACAGACTGGAAGAGACTGGTGCAACAGAATTTCGTCATCCAACAGTGTCTCCTCTGCAATTTCCGCCAAAACTTCACTGTCGCACGAGATCCTAAATGTCATTCCATACATTGTTGGCCACTAAATTTGCAAACCAGCGTAGACAGCACGAAACGAAATTTTAATTACTGTTCATTTAGAGCTCTGCAGAAGAATGCACGATAGCACAAGGTTCCGGACAAGAATGTCACACAGAAGTATGTAAGAAAAAGCTGAGGATCTGTTAGATGACGATCAGTTTGGTTTCAGGAAAGGTAAAGGCACCAGGAAGGCAGTTCTGACGTTCTGGTTGACAACGGAAACAAGACTGATGAAAATCAAGGCACGTTCATAAGATTTGTCGACCTGGAAAAAGCGCAACACGTTGTAAAATGGTGCAATGTGTTCGAAATTCTGAGAAAAATAGGGGTAAGGTATAGGGAAAGGAGGGTAATATACAATAAGTACTAGAGCCAAGAGAAAATAATAATACTGGAAGACGAAGAACGAATCGCTCGCAGCAAAAAAGGTGTAAGATAGGAATATAGTCTTTCGGCCTGGTGTACAGTCTAAACAGCGAAGAAGCAAAAGGTGCAAGAGTGGGATTAAAATCCGAAATGAAATAGCATCAATGACAAGATTTGCTGATGATATTGCTATCTTCAGTGAAAGTGAACAAGGATTACAGGATCTACTGAATGGGATTGAGAATCTAGTGAATATAGAATATGGAGTGAGAGTAAACTGAAGAGAGACAGATGTGATGAGAAGTAACAGAAACGAGAAAATCGAGAAACTTAACATCAGGATTGATGTTCACGAAGAAGACGATGTTAAAGAATTATTCTACCTACGTAGCAAAATAAACCGTGACAAACGGAGCAAGGACATAAAAAGCAGACTAGCACTGGAAAAAATGGTATTCCTGGCCAAGAGAAGTCTGCTGGTTTCAACATAGTCCTTAATCTGAGGAAGAAATTTCTGAGAATGTACGTTTGGACCACAGCATTGTATGGTAGCAGGACAAGGGCTGTAGGAAAATCAGGACAGAAGAGTATCGATGCATCTGAGATAATGGTGCTACAGGAGAATCCTGAAAGTTCGATTGACTGATATGGTAAGGAATGAGGATGTTCTCGGCAGAATCGGCTAGAGAAGGAATATATAAAAGACAGTGACAAGAAGAAGGGACAGCATTAGACATGACGGAATAATGTCGACGGTACTAGAGGGAGCTGTAGAAGGGTAACAATTGTAGAGGAAGTCAGAGATTGTAATGCAACCAGCAAATAATTGAGGCCATAGGTCGCAATTGCTACTCTGGGATGATACGGTTGGCATAGGAGAGGAATTTGTGGCGAGCCGCATCAAACCAGTCAGGAGACTGATGACTAAACAAATAAATAAATAAAACAAAGAACGAATGTAGTACGCTTACCTTCCACCTTTGGCAACTACAAAAGCAATAACTCGGCTGGGCCTTAAGTCAAACTAATCTTGGGTGTCAGTACGGCATTCCATACTGCCTCCACTCTGTGCCATTGACGTAGTCTGACGAGTAGTGGCATGTCACTCTCTTGGAAGCCCATGCTCAGATAACATCAATCGCGGAGGAAAATGCAACTACAATCGCTTAGTAATGGAAAGGAATCAGGACCAGATGAGATACCTATAAGATTCTACAAACATTCTGCGAAAGAACTCGCTCTCCATGCATCAGCAGTTTATCATAGACCGGTGGAGCAACGAAGAGTACCTAGCAGCTGGAAAAAAGCGCATGTCATTCCCTTCTTCTTGAAGCGTGTTAATATAGATGAACGTTATTTTAGGCCTGTGTCGTTGACCTGTTTTAAACTTATGGAACATGTATTATGTTCTAGAATTAAAACATTTCTGGAAAACAAAAATCTCCTTTGTAAAAATTAACATGGATTTCGTAAACAGAGGTCTTACGAAACTCAGCTCGTTCTGTTCTTCCACGAAATCCACAGAGCTACAGAGAACGGCGCTCAGGTTGACGCCACGTTCCTGAACTTCAAGAAAGCATTTGACACCGTCCTGCACTGACAGCTAATGAAAAAATACGAGCTTTCCAGAAGAAAGAATCAGTTTTGAGAATTATTTGCGGAGCGCTGATGAATTGTGCAGGCTCTGACAATTGACGCTGAACGTAAATAAATGTTATTCCTCAAAAAAGGGGAAAGAAATCCCCTACTATACAACTACACTACTGATGACAAATTGCTGGAAACAGTTGTTGTTGTTGTGGTCTTCAGTCCTGAGACTGGTTTGATGCAGCTCTCCATGCTACTCCATCCTGTGCAAGCTTCTTCATCTCCCAGTACCTACTGCAACCTGCATCCTTCTGAATCTGCTTAGTGTATTCATCTCTTGGTCTCCCTCTACGATTTTTACCCTCCACGCTGCCCTCCAATACCAAATTGGTGATCCCTTGATGCCTCAACACATGTGCTACCAACCGATCCCTTCTTCTAGTCAAGTTGTGCCACAAACTTATCTTCTCCCCAATCCTATTCAATACTTCCTCATTAGTTATGTGTTCTACCCATCTAATCTTTAGCATCCTTCTGTAGCACCACATTTCAAAAGCTTCTATTCTCTTCTTGTCCAAACTATTTATCGTCCATGTTTCACTTCCATACATAGCTGCACTCCATACAAATACTTTCAGAAATGACTTCCTGACACTTAAATCTATACTCAATGTTAACAAATTTCTCTTCTTCAGAAACGCTTTCCTTGCCATTGCCAGTCTAGATTTTATATCCTCTCTACTTCGACCATCGCCAGTTATTTTGCTCCCCAAATAGCAAAATTCCTTTATTACTTTGTCTCATTTCCTAATCTAATTCCCTCAGCATCACCCGACTTAATTCGACTACATTCCATTATCCTCGTTTTGCTTTTTTTGATGTTCGTCTTATACCCTCCTTTCAAGACACTGTCCATTTCATTCAACTGCTCTTCCAAGTCCTTTGCCGTCTCTGACGGAATTACAATGTCATCGGTGAACCTCAAAGTTTTTATTTCTTCTCCATGGATTTTAATACCTTTTGTTTTGTTTCCTTCACTGCTTGCTCAATATACAGATTGATTAACATCGGGGAGAGACTACAATCCCGTCTCACTCCCTTCCCAACCACTGCTTCCCTTTCATGTCCCTCGACTCTTATAACTGCCATCTGGTTTCTGTACAAATTGTAAATAGCCTTTCTCTCCCCGGAAACAGTATCTACCGTAAAATATTTAGGAGCAACTCTCCAGAGCGACCTTAATCAGAATGACCACATACAGAATAACAAAAAGTCTGAAAAGCAGATGCTAGACTGATATTCATAAGAAAAATCTTGCGTAAATGTGAGTGACCTACGAACGAAGTGGCTTATAAGGCGATTCTTCCACTGATTTTTGTGTATCGATCAAAAATCTGGGACCCTTACTAGGTAGGAGTGATAGAATAGATACAGAAGATCCGACGAAGAGCGCGTGTTATGTCACGGGACGGTTCAATCGTCGCGAGAGTGGCAGACGTTACAAGAGATTCGTTCTGCTTCACCGAGAGTTTTTCTATTAAAATTTTGTGTGAGCACTTTCCAGGAAGATCGAACAACATATAACTTCCTCCCACATATATCTCGCGAAATGACCACGACGAGGAAATTCCAGAAATGAGAGGTGATACAGAGGCTTGCCGACAGTCATTCTTCCCATGCGTCAATTGTGAAGGGAACCGGAAAGGGTGGATCAGTTAGTGCTACCAAAAATACCTTCCGCCACTCACAATTAAGGTAGCTTGCAGAATATGATGTAGATTTAGATCAAGAGAACGTGATGGGCAGGGCAACCGTTGAACACCATCTTTATAGCAGTAGGTCAGTTCTTGTGTCGTCTTGTTGAAATATAGCCTCATAGACACCGTATCATGTCAGAAATGTATCGGCCGCTGGCCAAATTACCACCTTCACGACAAAACAGCGTCAGTGGGGTGTGCAACCGATGGCACACCATACCATCAGAGCAGGTTCTGGATTAATATGATGATGACGAATGGAGTCTGGCAACTTTCGTTTTTCTCCGAGTCTCCACACAAAGTCCATCGTGATGCGGTACTCTGAATCGGACCTCGTCTGAAAAGACGCTATGGTGCCACTCTTAAGCCTTTTGAGGTGTTGGGGTACCATTAACATCAAGCTTCTTTATGCTGTCTCAAATGAAGCCGCCGCAGTGGACGCCATGCTGACAACCCGTGTTCTTTCCAACGTCTTCGCTCTGTCGGTGTAGGCACTTGACTTGATGCAAGCAAACCCATTTTCTGACTCTAGGTTTTTGACATGACTCTATGATCCTGCACAGTAGAGCCAACTATGATATCGTGCGCTATCGCTACCACCCCACATCAGTCCAAGTTTACAAACTGGCAGTAGCCATATGACTGTAGGGCGAATCTGAAACTGGCTCTGAGACCCGGACTCCTCAGCGTGCACGGGTAGCGCTGCCATGGAGCAGACTTAAAGGACGCCGCACCGACCAGTCTGTCTCTCAGTCTGTCTATTAGTTCAGTTATATTCGCCTAGTCTAAGCACTGCCTCTCGGCCTCAGTTACTATTGTGGTAATACAGATTCGGCCTTGCTCGAAGACTTGTATTGGATATTGTTCTGTATTTGCTGTTGGAACTCAAGTCAAATAGTTTTATAAAACACTATGTGTGCATCTTATAATTTTGCTGTCTGCCACAGAACCCATCAACCTCTTGGCACCATCCAGCGTGACGACCGAACAGCTGACGACGAGGCTTTCTCACGGGAGTTCTATTGTATTATCCCGTCCTCCATATAAACAACTTGAGACAAGGAACAACTATGGTTGCTGCTTGGTCCTACTTTTCGTCAATGTGGATCACGCGAATCGTTTTGTTGGTTGTTTCCCTTCCCGCCAAGTGTATTATGCCTGAATATCTAGGGCGAAAGGAAAGCAAAGAAAATGGGATGGGAAAGAGGTACGAGGGAGATAATGACTTCCGCCCGCACAAAGCATTGCGGCATTGCAATGGCGAGAGATGAAAATTTGTGCCGGAGGGGGACTCGAACTCGGACCCAGCCATCTGGACACTTTTCCCTCAGACCTAAATTTCCAACTTCTGGCACCGCAACGACCCTCGCTTCTTACTCCCTACTCGCAGATTTCTAATTTCCGTAGAAGTGCGGACTTTAGTTGTGCATCTGCACTGAAGCTTTTTCATCAAACAGCCGTCACGTCCATAGAGTTTAGATTGCGTGGTGTCTTTTCTATCTTACATGTCCGGCAGAACAGACTCCACTACACCACTAATATCTAGTATTTATTATGTGTCGTTCTTACAGAGTTTTATGCATCAGCCACTAGCCGGCCGTTGTGGCTGAGCGGTTCTAGGCGCTTCAGTCCGGAACCGCGCTGCTGCTATGGTCGCAGGTTCGAATCCTGCCTCGGGCATGGATGTGTGTGATGTCTTTAGGTTAGTTAGGTTTAAGTAGTTCTAAGTCTAGGGGACTGAAGACCTCAGATGTTAAGTCCCATAGCTGAGAGCCATTTGAACCATTTGAACATCAGCCATTCTTGACAGCCGCATTATATCATTGTTATTGTGTATGTTTCAGAACATTACCCCAGCAACTGACTGTCTTTCTTGTGGTTTTCCGAGCACTGACTATACTATTTTACTGATTTTAATTCGTATTTTCTTCCAGCATAGCTATTTTGCGTACAAGTGTTATTTTTTGTGTATCTGAGCACGGCCAGCCCCCCCCCCCCCCCCCCCCCCCAGCAAGAACAGTTGTTAACTCAAATTATTCAGTTTCAGGCTCATCTGACGGAAGGGTTAATGGAATCGATGACCTTACTGCTTGGTGCCAACTCTAGAACCCACAGACGAACACAGCAAACAGTGCTTGTTCCCTCACCTCCATTCCTGCATTTAACTCTCAACAAGACGAATTAGTTCGAATGCCATGCACAGCTCGACACACACTTCCAAGCACATCTCATTGGAGGTGGAGACAGGCAACCATACTTCTCTGCAACTGGTCACTCTGCAAACTTTTTCCCAATGCCCGCCCTGAGACCGTTGCTTACGAGGAATTAACTGCTGCAGAAGGCAAGTACTGTGATGAACACATTAATTTAACAACTGTGTGTTACAACCTCTTTCGCCTGCAGAGGCGATCCAATCAGACACATAGACGGTGGGGGCTAACTTACAAGGAATTAAAAGCCACCGTAAATTCTAGTGGAATGTGAACGTTGCTGTAATGATGACATGATTAGGGACGCTATTACTCAGAGTTTGTCATATCCTCGCACCAAATGGTTCACATGGCTCTGAGCACTATGCGACTTAACTTCTGAGGTCATCAGTCGCCTAGAACTTAGAACTACTTAAACCTAAGTAACCTAAGGACATCACACACACCCATGCCCGACGCGACCGTAGCGGTCGCGCGGTTCCAGGCTGTAGCGCCTAGAACCGCTCGGCTACACCGGCCGGCTCCTCGCACCAGCGAATAGGTTCTTAGGTATTCTGATCCTAGTTTGAAACAGGTTTGGAAATAGTGGAGCATCAGGCCTCGCATAGTAAGGCAAATGTGGATTTAGATTCCGTTCCCATTTGTACAGTTCAGAGTGAACGGAAACAGGTTGTGCCCTTCGTTCGCGTGCCGTGGCACGTCAGGTATCAGTCAGGCGAGTGTCGTATACAAAACCATTTTGCTAAGCAGCAGCCTAACGGAGTTAATCCTGCCTTCGGTGTTTCATGACACACAAGCGGTAGGCGTGCCAGGATTGTGACGCTAAGTGCTGTCATTCTGGCTAGTTCGGCAACTTTGTTTCCGTCTGTCCGCAGAAACGCAAGTCCAAAAAGCACTCTGAACATTCTCTATTGTATCGGACAATATATGTAAATGCAGTTTTATCAAAGCCACGCGTACTGTTGCTCTGTGTAAGTTAAGTGCAAAGGCGTAGAAGTCACAAACATTTTCCATCCAGCGTCAGACCAATACATTATATGTCACTGTGTGCACAAAATACATACGCAACTGGAACTGTTGCGTCCGTGACGCTTTTGAACAGAAGCACATACGAATTGTTAGGCTTGCTCAAGCTATGTAAGTCACAGTCAACTCTTTCTGCTGATGGGCATGACATTTCTGTACTAGGTACTTGCAGCAAACTTGCCACATTTGGTAAAGTTACAAAAGCTGTGTTTTGTGCTCCCGTGGAAACGAAAATTTTTCAGTGTAGTCTCTTTGGATTTGTTTAGTTTGCACATCGAAGATAATGCTCGCTTTCTAAACTCCTCTATGATTACAAACAGGATAGCTGAACTTTGTGCTGAAATTATACACATTTTCCTACATGATCCAGGAAACGTTAGCAATTTCGAGTCTCACATTACCATGAACGAAAATGCACAACCACGGTTTTGATGTGCACTGTTCATCTCTCAAGTTACCAGAGACCAAGGGACGCAGTAATTCTGATCTTGGCACGGCAATGTTTGGGATTTCCCCTGTAGCAGCCCATTTGGCAATTATATAGAAAACTTAGGGCAAATCATGCTTATGTGCAAATTTGTAGGCAACGGTAAATCCATAGACTATGGTTGAATCTTTTCCTTTGCCACAGCCTGAGGAACCCATGGAAGACTGGCACAAGTCGCTTCTTTCCCAAGACAGAGTTTCCTATCGCTTATTTGCAGGTTCCCTTGTATGAAAAGTCCCGTTATTTAAACTTTTGTGGATGGCCTCCGGCAGTGTGTCCACACCTGCAATTTCTTAATGTTACTTAGAACAGATGACTGCTATGACTGTTATACTTCCTTCTTCTAGGAAGTACATGGTGAGCATCATAGTTTCGTGTTTTACTCCTGACAAACATCTTCCCAATGTCGTAAAATTCTTTCAAATGGTCTGAGACACTGGTTTAAAGCGTAGTAAAGCTAAGTGCTCTCTCTTCCAGATTGAGATTGAACATTTGAGACCTGTCATCATCATTCAAGGTATCCACTTCTCGCAGCCAGACTTAACCACCATCCGGGACCTTCCAACTTTTTGAAAAGATCAATAAACTCCAAGCTGTGTTGGGTAACCTTACGTACTACATTCGCTGTGCATCTTACTGCTCCATAGCATTATCTTCGACGAATGAATGTTCCATCTGAGTGGACTTGGGAGTGTCAGGCTGCATTTCAGTAGTGAACAATGCTTTATTGAGCAATTGCTGTTTCATACATTTTGATCCCGACAAGCCAGTCGTGCTGGTGGTTGATGCATGTCCTCAAAGGATTGGCGTCGTTCTCTTGCAAGTGGTTGTATCATTGGAAGACCCGTTGCCTTCACATTCAAACTCTTAATCAAGGCACAACTATTTACAGACTGCGAAGGAAGCTCTTACTATCATGTATGACATGACCAAATTCTCCCAGCAATGGTGTGGCACAAAATTCTACTTGGTAACGAACTACAAGATTTTCACCCTATGTTCAGTCTTTCAGATCAAATCCCTCCATGCATGGCGCAACAGTTGCAGCGTTGGTCTCTGCTTCACTCCGGATGTCAGGGTGAAACCGTGTAGTGGCCAATAGCTAAACAGTCGAATACGCTATCATATTGATGTCCAGGGATAGTTAAACATTTGATGATTTTCCCATTGACCACTGACAGATAACTCAGGTGACGGCTACAGACCCCGATCTTAAGATTCTGTTTCGGTATCTCAATATTCATTGGTTTCATAAAATTAATCAGATTATCAGTTCAGTCATACATCATTATGCTGCACTTTAGTACAGCTTATCGGTCCAGCACGGTGTCGTCCTTTTTATACATACAATAATCAGACCCCTGTGGTTGTGTTACGGTTGCTTCAAATAGAAGTTCTTCGCCCTCTCTATCAACGCCATTGGGACATTTTACGCACTAAGCAGCTCGCCTGACGCCTTTGCACATGGATCAGCATGGACGCTCAAATAGAACTATTAACCTCTGCTGCAGAAGAATTTTGAAATTTAGGTGGACTGATAGGGTAAGGAATGAGGCGGTTCTCCGCAGGATCGGTGACGAAAGGAATATATGGTAAAAACTCACAAGTAGAAGGAACAGGATGGTAGAATTTCTGTTAACGTATCGCAGAATAACTTCCATGGTACTAGAGGGAGCTGAAGAGGATGGAAACTGTACTGGAAGACAGGGATTGGAATACGTCCAGCAAATAACTGAGAATGTAGGTTGCAAGTGCTACTCTGAGATGAAGAGGTTGGCATAGGAGAGGAATTCGTGGCGGGCCACAGCAAACCAGTCAGGCGAAAAGAAAAAAAAAAGAAAACACACAGAATGTGCGGCATGTGCAGAACACCAGGTTCCCCCACATAAAAATTTGTCAATTGGCCCAAGTACAGCACACCTTGGCAACAATTGCATATTGACTTGATGGGTCCCTACTGGAACTCTCGTTAGCTTCTTGCAGTAGCCACCTTAAGCAAATTTCCTTTCATACTGCTTATGCACTCCACCACAACTGCTCGCATTATCAAGACTCTGACATCAGTCTTTTGCATCGAATGTTACCAGGAGTGCTGGTTTCTGAAAGTCGAGCATAGTTCATATCAGCTGTTGAATTTCAGCAGTTTTATGACGTCAGTGGCATCAAACAGGTTACAATCACTCCGTTCCACCCCCAATCCACTGGTGAGGCGGAACGCTTTGTGAGAACTTTCAAGCAATATATGAACAAGCTATACGCCTGCCACAAGCAGGAACAAGCTTTAGTGTTCTTTCTCTCGTCCTACCGTTCCCAGACAGACAACAGCAAATCACCGGCGAAGTTCTTGGCGCTGTCATCGAGTGAAGCTGTCGCACTGGTATCACCTTCTCGCAGGTAATGCCGAAAACGAACATTGCGGCCGTGTTGGTGCAAATGTGGGAATGCCCCTGGGTGCAAGCTGGTACAATTTGGACTCTTCAAAGCCATATATGTCGTGTCTGTTCTTTCGGACATGCCAGAAAGAACAGACACCACATATATATTTACGGCGAGATGACCAACTGATCACATCAGTGCAGATAAACACCACGCTCGAACTCTTACGGGAACTGGAGGAGTAATGAGGATGATAGTCAAGGGGCAATACATCAGTAATGTGCAGATAAGTTGAGAATCTTGGTATGGCGAGATACTTGCTAGAGTTGTCCACACAGTTGCGCTAACAACTCTGTCTTGATGGCGCAGTGGTGAGTGCATCTGCCTAGTAAGCAGTAGTCCTGGATTCGAATCCAGGCCTGGCACAAATTTTCAACTTTTTCTATTGATTGAAGCCCACTGGCAGGTAATGTCATTAAATCATTTGCGTCTTTTCAAAATCATTCAACTACAAAGTGGCTTACAGGCAGCAAAACTGTACTACTACTGACCTTCTTCTTTCAAATGTTGCCAAATATTCATTGTATGTAATTGTTTCGGAACTTCAGACACACGTCACGTAATGTATTTGTAGTATGCGCTGCCGGTTGAGAGAGAGCGTTACCTTTTCCCAGGGCCACTTCTGGTGGGACCAACCCTTCATATTTTGATCTGTCTTTCACTGGACGGACTCGAAAGTAAATGCCGTTGAAAATGTGGCTTGTATGAATGCTGGGGAGATAAGTTTCTTTTACCATCGTTCTATGATTTCTGTTGACATAAAGTACAAGTCATGCATTGTTAACAGAGGAAAGATACTGGTCTCTCACTCTTTATTCATGCGCCATTCGCGGCACAGTGTCAGAAAGAATCTTTGAACGTGTGTTAACATATGGCAAGATCTTTTCCTTGTCTTTCTCTGGACTTTGCATGCGCATTCAATGAAGGAATACTACGCGGAGGGTTAACTGGCACACCATCTACCAAGTAAGTAACAATAGCATATTTTCAAAATAATCACTTTACTTACCAGACGTTGCAATACCAAAAAGTTATCAGACATCATAGGGAAGAATATACACTACATGATAAACAGCGAGAAGCACACAGAAGGGGAGGACGAAACGAAATGGAACTTTATTGATTGAGAAGGCTTATGATATTATTTCGCTGATTACAAAAGCGACTGAAATTTGTAAAGAACGTTGGAGTATTATCCCACTTATCAGTATGACGCTGCACCTTCTCTGATCTGGATGTATGCACTGACGAAATTGGAAACGGTATCATAAGGCCGTTGTATCCCAGCCTGAGGCAAGCTGGTCCTCTGTATGCTGGACACCGTCATTGGGACGGAGTTGACGAAGGAGCTGGTCCGGTGTAGACCAGGGGGTCTTGTTGGTCACAGGACTACCTCATCGTCATACAGACAGTTCACAGAGACAAGTGACATGTGTGAACGAACACTGTGCGGTTGAAAAATGAGAGGTAATACATGAGGACGCAGAATGTTGGTGACGTACCATTGTGGCGTGGCCTGATCACATCAATGGCGCCCACCACCATAACGTCAGGAGTAACACTACCGTGTCTCTCCCAAACTGGAAGAAGGGATCTATGAGCAGGTCCTCACCATACTCACCGACGACATTCGTCTAGGGTGGTGCAGGACCACGATCCATTGCTCAACAAAATGCGATCCCATTTATCAGCAGTCCATTCTTCCCAGTCACGGCACCACTCCAAAGGCGTGTTGCGGCGTTGATGGCGTCCTACGTATTGGACGGTAATTCCCTGGTCCGGCTGCTGCTAGTCCCTGAAGAAGGTGTACGATGACACGAGCTGTTTCAGTAAGTACATTATCTGTTGCCAGCTGACAGGTGAAGATGCGAAGCGGTTACGATGTGTGTGATACACAATACGGCCATCCTTCGTTGAGGTCGTCGACCGGAACCTTGACGACGAGTATGTCTGCCGTCACGTTCCCACGCAGTACAGTCAGACAGGCGGAGATCCATAATGACGCAACATTTAAACTCTGCCAGTTGTCGATAAAGCTGCCTTATAAATGTAGGCAGCATCGCTGTGTCTTCACAGCGATCACTCACCTTCTGGCGCTGTTCATGGCCCTCATGTACACTAGCAGCCATGGTAACAACACTGAAGACGAACAGCACTAATTTTCTCTGATGGCCGTTTTTCCTTCTAATCATTTACATACCCGGCGATGGTGGACACGTATGCAGAGTTACACTGTCATGTGACCATGTCTTGTGGGAGCTTCACTTTTTCTGTCAGGCACTATAAGTAGTCAGAGCACATGAACTCGAGCAATTCGACTTCCGCACCCACTTCACTGCTCTCCTCCAACTGCTGTCGACCTAGACGGATATTTCCGAAAACGTACGACGCCGACCGGTTATACAGCTTCAAAGACCTAATGCCAGAATGATTACCAAGGAAAAAGCAGCGGCATCACACAAAGTATCACGAGTTTAAGTGAATATAATCTGTTTCATGTCAGCTTTTAACAGCTTTTAAGACGACACTGTGTTATAGTAACGCAAATTTTATTGATTTCATTTAGGAAACTGTCATTACTCTCGTGGAACTGAACAACCGTTAACATGATCGTGTTCAGATGCGCACTACTGTTCCGACATTGTCACCTCAGAGGAACACAGTATCAAATCTGTTCTTAAGGCTACAGGCATAATTTACGGAAAATTCATTGCTAATACCGCTCCACATATTGTAATTCGAGTTTCTGGTTAACGCTCTGTGCCAACGGTAAAAATAAATTTGTTCTCGGGAAACTTTAAATATTGGTCACGCTTTTACAAATACTTTTTATCTTACAGAGACCATAAGCTAAGGACTTATGAAAATATATGCTGATAAAATGGAGGCAATGGCTAAAATAGACGCAGAATCAAAGGGGGGGGGGGAAGACCATTAATGATCGCATTCTTGCACTCGAGGAATTATGCGCATATCTTAATATTCGGCGTCGATGGACAATCCACTTCAAACGTAAATACCTTTCAGAAGGCAACATTACACTGAGGCGACGAAACTCATGACACAGAGATAAGCACGTATACAGAAGTCAGTAGCAACTCGTATCAAGGTATATAAGGGCAGTGCATTGGCGGTGCTCTCATTTGTACTCAGGCGATTCATGTGAAAAGGTTTCCGACGTGATTATGGGATTATGGCCGCACAACGGCACTGTGCAACCTGGTAGTGGCTCCATAATGGTGTAGGCTGTGTTTGTATGGAATGAACTGGGTCCTCTGGTCCAACTGAACCGATCAGTTTCTGGAAATGGTTGTGCTCGACCACTTCCAGATCATTTTCAGTGATTCAAATGGTTCAAATGGCTCTAAGCACTATGGGACTTAATCTCTGAGGTCATCAGTCCCCTAGACTTAGAACTACTTAAAACTAACTAACCTAAGGACAACACACACATTCATGCCCGAGGCAGGACTCGAAACTGCGACCGCAGTAGCAGCGCGGTTCCGGACTGAAGCACCTATAACCGCTCGACCACAGCGGCCGGCTGCAGTGATTCGTGGGCTTCATGTTTCCAAACAACGATGTCATGATACCTGGTGACAATTGTTCGCGATTGGTTTGTAGAACACTCTGGACAATTTGAGCGAATGATTTCGCCACCCAGGTCACCGGAATTGAATCCCATCGAGCATTTATAGGACATAATCGAGAGATCAGTTCCTGCGCAACATCTTACACCGTCAACACTTTCGCACTTATGGACGGCTATAGAGGCAACAAGGTTCAGTATTTCTGCAGAGAACTTCCAGTGGCTTGTTGAGTCCTTGCCACGTTGAGTTGCGGCACTACGTTGGGAAAAATGATGTCCGACACGATATTAAGGATTATCCCATGACCTTTGTCACCTGCCGGCCGCGGTGGCCGTGCGGTTCTAGGCGCTTCAGTCCGGAACCGCGGGACTGCTACGGTCGCAGGTTCGAATCCTGCCTCGGGCATGGATGTGTGTGATGTCCTTAGGTTAGTTAGGTTTAAGTAGTTCTAAGTTCTAGGGGACTGATGACCTAAGATGTTAAGTCCCATAGTGCTCAGAGCCATTTGAACCATTTTTTGAACCTTTGTCACCTCAGTATACAAAGCTCGCCATGGAAAGAATATGAGCTTCAAGAAATGTTTTAAAAACACTATTTTAGGTCGTTTGTGAAACAGATAAACCTTTTGCGCAAAACTACATTACCACACTAGTGGACCTTACGGAGGAAAAGGAACCGTCAATGCAATGCCTCCTTTTTATACGTCAAAAAAATCAACAAAATCAGGCAGAGCAGATTGCTGTAAATATAAGCAGTTACTTCACCAATGAATTTTTACGACACTGAACGCAATTTGTAATCATCATACCAGATGCAAACTCTAAATCGAAACTATTACAATCTGAAGAAAGCTAGCATCCTGGTAGTGGGATAAGCAGGTATGTCTAAACAGGCTTATGTGTGGGACGTGAATCTACATTCATTAGCATTTTGTTTGTGAATTTACTACAGTTAATTACGAGACAACCGTAGCACAGACTTTGAGAAATACAAAAAATTGACTGAACGGCATTATTCCTAAGCCGTTTTGTGTACAACCGTAATGACCATTTCCGCTCATTATACAGGGTGGTCCATTGATAGTGACGGGGCCAAATATCTAACGAAATAAGCGTCAAACGAAACAACTACAAAGAACGATACTCGTCTAGCTTAAAGGCGGAAACCAGATGGCGCTATGGTTGGCTCGCTATATGGCGCTGCCTTAGGTCAAACGAATACTAACTGCGTTTTTCTTTTTTTTAAATAGGAACCCCCCCATTTTTATTACATATTCGTGTAGTACGTAAAGAAATATAAATGTTTTAGTTGGACCACTTTTTTCGCTTTGTGATAGATGGTGCTGTAATACTTACAAACGTGTAAGTACGTGGTATAACGTAACATTAAGGCAGTGAGGACGGTATTTGCTATGTGATACATTACCCGTGTTAAAATTGACCGTTTACCAATTGTGGAAAAGGTCGATATCATGTTAATGTATGGCTACTGTGATCAAAATGCCCAACGGGCGTGTGGTATGTATGCTGCTCGGTATCCTGTACGACATCATCTAAGTGTCCGGACCGTTCACCGGATTGTTACGTTATTTAAGGAAACTGGAAGTGTTCAGCCACATGTGAAACGTCAACCACGACCTGCAACAAATGATGATGCCCAAGTAGGTATTTTAGCTGCTGTCCCGGCTAATTCACACATCATTAGCAGACAAATTGCGCGAGAATCGGGAATCTCAAAAACGTCGGTGTTGAGAATGCTACATCAACATCGATTGCACTCGTACCATATTTCTATACACCAGAAATTGCATGGCGACGACTTTTCACATTGTGTACAGTTTTGCCACTGGGCAGAAGAGAAATTACGGGACGATGACAGATTTTTTGCAGGCGTTCTATTTAACGACGAAGCGTCATTCACTAACAGTGGTAACGTAAACCGGCATAATATGCGCTATTGGGCAACGGAAAATCCACGATGGCTACGACAAGTGGAACATATAACTGCGCACGTCGTGTTGTGCCGACTCCACTGTAGCTTGAGTGGATTTTTTAAGTTTGTTTTATATGCCCGACTTCCCTAATGCTCCCGATAACACACAGTTAGATTGTGGAAGAACTGGTAATTTTTGTTTATTATTTAAAAGTTTGAACAAGCCAACACTCATCATGCTAAATGACGCGCCGGAATCTAACAGAATACTAATATCTTCATTAAGAATCTTAATATTTACCAAAGCTTGTATCAACTCTTTAGGTTTATCATTCCATTTCCCTGGATTCTCTAATAACTCTTCCTTGATATCTATCCCATTATTATATCGTAACACGTAAACCTTCAGATCTTTACTTCCTTCCTCTTCCTCGCCAGCTGCACTTCGAAGGCGAAGAGCAGCTGGCTCTAGTTTGTTGGGTCGTTGTTTTGGTGACTAGTAACTTCGTCCAACACTGCTACCCGCACGTCGGAATTATTGTTTCTCCATTCATGATTACCATTAATCGAACAATCTACTGACGGTACTGGTACATATTGTTTCATAGCGGTTATTACATTAGTGGGAGCTGCCCACTGAATATTTTGTCCATTATTCCACGGCACCCGCCTATCGTGTATTGTGAATTGCTGTCCCGATCGATTGTCATATTTTCTCTTCCGCGAACCATTATCCACATTATTATTCCCATTTTGAATCTGACCATTATATTTCTTATTTACCTTATCCATACTCCTATTACTACGATCGTTATTCTTCCGTTGGTTATTGGATTTATCGGGTCTATATCCATAAGAGTTACCATTGTTATGGTCATTATTATAATCGCACTGATTATGGTTATAATATTGCTCATTACCATTCCTGTTAGACTTCCTCGAAGTATTCCACCCTTCACAACAATTATGTTGAGAATTACAACCGTTCAGTCCATATGATTTATATCCCATGCTCTTCGCATCTTCCTGAATCACATCTAACGTTTCGATTACGGACAAAAATTGTTCGATATCATCATCGTCTACATTTATCAATTTCTCTCTTAAATGAATGGGGATTTTACCCTTTAGTATTCGGATAACTTCCCTTTGACTTATGGGATTGTCTAAATATTGAGTTTTATTGATACACTTCTCAAAGTATTTACGGAGAGTTCCTTACTTTACGTTATAATATTCGGGACTATATATTTGATTACGCAATCTATTTTGACGGCTCTGTGACCAATACTTAGACACAAATAACCTTTCAAATTCTTTACATGAATGACAGTCTTCAGCTACTTCCGATGCCCAAAGTGATACCTCACCCCTGGTTTTCGAAATAATAAATTGTATTTTATCACGTTCTTCCCACGATCTGGGAAATGCGTTATGAAAGCTTTTTATAAATACCATAGGATGAACTGAATTCTTATCATTGGTAAATGTTTGGAACTGTCTCGCTTTAAAGATATAGTGTTCTACTTTCGTAGATGTAACATATCCCCTGCGATCAAACTCACGATCATCTCTATATGACTCATCAATATTATTAGAACTATGATTATAACATTCGTCTCTATTTCTCCTTTTTACTGGAGAATCTTTAATAGAGCTGTGTTCAGAATACCTATTATACGTTCTAGGTTGTGCTGACCCATCCTCTATAAGTGACATTCGTCTATCAAGCTGTTCCTGCCATCGAGGTAATTCAGCGATTACTTTATTTTTAATAGCTGTAAATTCAGCCTTCAGTTGTTCTAAGTCGTCACCGCTGTCGCCTTGCGCTGAGTTTTGTTTTGCCTGTTGACACGCAGACTCGATAACTTCGTGCATTTTCACTTTAACTTCCCCAGCTGTATTATCTAACCAAGCAGAAAACTCATTTTCAATTTTACTTGATTGCTTACTAAAGTATTCGTCAATATACTCTTGTCGCTGTATCTGTAGATTTTCTAGTCGCTCGGCTATTTGATTAACTGTTCGACTACCTTCGACTGATCAACACGCATTTCCTTCACTTCACTCTCTAAAGTGGTTACAGAATTCTGTAAAATATCGCTTCTCTCCTCAGATGCTTTTAGTCCTATAGTTAACTGTTCTAATTTTGTAACAAAAAATTCATCTCTTTGCTTAATTCTACCCTCTAAGTCACGAATAGCTTTCGTAAGGATATTTTTATTAGTTTCAAGAATATCCTCCTTGAATTTCTGTTCTCTGAGCTCACGCTGTTTATTAGCTTCCTATTCTCTATGATCCCGTTGTCTATTAGCTTCCTGTTCTCTAAGATCCCGTTGTCTATTAGCTTCAAGGATATCTTCTTTGAATTTCTGATCTGAATCTTTCGACTGTACCAGAAAGTCAAATAACATCTCTAGGCTTTTGTTACCGCGTGACCTATTAAATTTACCAGTCGGTTCAATAGAGTCCTCCGTTCTTCCTACGGTCTCTACCACATCACTGCCTGATGCTTCGTGCTTATCTACTGGGTTAGTTTCGGTCATCGTTGTCCCATTTACTTCTAACAAATAATCAACTGCATTATTATCTAAATTCTCAACATGATTATCGTTATCAGTACTTATTCCTTCCATTATTGCAGTATCAATATTTGCTCCTGTTCTAGACCTTAACATATAAACTTTCTTAGGCATAATAATCACACTTGGAATCTCCTAACCAAATCTGTTAACATATCGTCTATAACAACAGAAAAATAATACACTGCAATAGAAACTACAAAGTTCCGAACTTGCCTCATTCATCCACCACCAATATTAGTTATTTTAAAACATAATGGGTACTGTCCAATATTTACTTCAACCAGTGATTTCAGGCAAATCCGGATTTCACACAATGTCAATAATGTCTCTTACCTCCTCTGTACGCTCTCTTGCGTATCATGGGTTCGTACCTCTGTCGATCTGTCTCTCGTAGTTGTCGATCCGAAGTTGTGCTTTCCAGCATTAATCGTCGTGTTCCACGCGCGTAATCGTGTACATGAAACAGACAGTTCAATCCGGACAATTAATTGTTCACAGTCAATTAATACTAATAATCACACTTCACACTGCAATAGCCAATTTTATGTAATTTTATTTACCTTTTCGTGCCTCACGTTGGATACGCCATCCATAACTGCCCCGTCGTGTTGTGCCGACTCCACTGTAGCTAGAATGGATTTTTAAGTTTGCTTCATATGCCCGACCTCTAATTTCACCACACGTCTCCAGGGTTGAGCAGTTATTGCCCGATGACGACACGCAATACAGTTTGTTAAAGCGGAGTTCCCCGTTATTAATTATGTTTTTAGATTTAATTTTATTACTCGTACAGAGACTCAACGTTCCTTTGTTTAACAGCGCGTCGTCAAAATAAGTATGAAATGCTAATGTCTTTGCAATACATAGTGTCGACTATTGAGTTAAAGTTCGTACCTGTTTTGCAATTTTAGAGAAGAGAAACCTTAAGCGTTTCTGCTTCTATACTCTCAGTATCAAATGTTCACTAATTTCAATTTACTTCCTATCTCAGTTCAAATTATATATCAATGTCATTTCAGAGATATTACGTCGGTTCCATACTAACGGAATAACACGTAATTGTCATTTAACATCACCTTTATTAATAATCCTTTTTCTTATGACGTAAATGTTAATGAATGATCACTATCTAGGAGGAAAGAGGGATTGATCCTAATCATGAGATGATTGCTTTTAATTGTTTTAACAACCGAACAACGCAATGACGTTACATTACGACAATGTCCGCACCATGAACATCTCTTTGACTTTACCTTTTATACTCTGCTTAATTAAATTATTCTTAATTACACTTTATTCAGCTATTTAACGAAAACATCTAACAAAAAATAAAATAAATTTATCCCAATGTAAACATCCGTTATAACATCAGCGACCTTGGCGGGTTAACGTATGGTGCGGCATTATAAGAGGAAGGATAATTGGTCCCCATTTTATCGATGGAAATCTAAATGGTGCAATGTATGCTGATTTCCTACGTAATGTTCTGCCGATGTTACTACAAGATGTTTCACTGCATGACAGAATGACGATGTACTTCCAACATGATGGATGTCCGGCACATAGCTCGCGTGCAGTTGAAGCGGTATTGAGTAGCATATTTCATGACAGGTGGATTGGTCGTCGAAGCAGCATACCATGGCCCGCACGTTCACCGAATCTGACGTCCCCGGATATCTTTCTGCGGGGAAAGTTTAAGGATATTTATATCATGATCCACCGACAACACCTGACAACATGCGTCGGCGCAGTCAATGCATGTGCGAACATTACGGAAGGCGAACTACTCGTTGTTGAGAGGAATGTCGTTACACGTATTGCCAATTGCATTGAGGTTGACGGACATCATTTTGAGCATTTATTGCATTAATGTTGTATTTACAGGTAATCACGCTGTAACAGCATGCGTTCTCAGAAATGATAAGTTCACAAAGGTACATGTATTACATTGGAACAACCGAAATAAAGTGTTCAAACGTACCTACGATCTGTATTTTAATTTAAAAAACCTACGTGTTACCAACTGTTCATCTAAAATTGTGAGCCATATGTTTATGACTATTACAGCGCCATCTATCACAAAGCGAAAAAATTGGTCCAACCAAAACATTAATCTTTCTTTACGTACTACACGAATATGTAAAAAAATGGGGGTTCCTATTTCCTGTTGATATCCGTTTGACCTATGGCAGCGCCATCTAGCGGGCCAAGCTAGACCAGTTTCGTTCTTTGTAGCTTTTTCGTTTGATGTTTATTTCGTGAGATATTTGGCCCTGTCACGATCAATGTTTAACTGTCAAAATGTTACACCGTTTGTGAGAGTGCAAAAACTGCTCTTGCCGATTCGAAAGATGCCTCAGCGGATGTTCGAATGAAGCTTCTTATTGGTATATATCGCTGCTACGAGGGCATGTTGAAAATAATGCTTCCCAGTTTTTCTGTGACACTTCTTAAAGCTTTCTATGTAAAAGAAACTTTATTAACATTCTAATCTTAATTCCTAATGTCTACATATTTGTGTCTCAATATGGAAACGAACTCGTTTCTCCCAACGAGAGGCCAGTTTGTTGATACCGCCAATTAGAATTGTTGGCTTTGTAGTCAGAGCCATCAGCTCACTCCTGCTTGCACCGCTTCATCCTTAAGTTTTGGAAACCCTCCAAGCTCTGTCACACTCGCTTAGTACTAGCATTGCAGTTTTCTTCAATACGAGGATGAACAACCGAACGTCGCACATTTCAGATGTCGATACAATCATCACTGTACATAGATTCCATTCTGATATGGATTTCAATTGGAGGCACGTTTTCTGCAGTTAGAAACTCGGCTACAGCTCAATGTTTCTCACGTACCTACATAGTTAAGTAACATACCGCAATCTCACAGGGTCTAGCGGGAGAGGGTTCAACTGGCGTCAGCGAATCGGGAAAGTCGACCGAGTAATACCCGTGACATGTGATACCTCAACCGATATTGAGAACAGGAGAAAAAATTCAGAGGCATTTCTTTTCTAGTCGTCCTCGCAGATATTTTATAGAAGGTGTCCCACCGCATCGAATCTCACCTTCTTTAGTTCTACTTCATTCAGATTTTGGAAATCGAACTAGTGTTACAGTAAGTTCATGCAACTTGAAAAAAAAGCATTGTCCTACGACATCCACACCTACATCCATATGGATACTGTGAAAATCATATTTAAGTGCCTGGCAGAGAGTTCATCGAACCACCTTCACAATTCTTTATTATTCCAATCTTGTATAGCCCGCGGAAAGAACGAACACCTATATCTTTCCGCGCGAGCTCTGATTTCCCTTATTTTATCATGGTGATCGCTTCTCCCTATGTAGGTCGGTGTCAACAAAATATTTGCGCATTCAGAGGAGAAAGTTGGTGATTGGTATTTAGTGAGAAGATTCCGTCCCAACGAGAAAGGCCATTCTTTTAATGATGTCCTTCCCAAATCCTGTATCATTTCAGTGACACTCTCTCCCATATTTCGTGATAATACAAAACGTGCTGCCCTCCTTTGAACTTTTTCGATGTACTCTGTCAATCCTATCTGAAAAGGATCCCGCATTACGCAGCAGTATTCTAAAGGAGGACGCACAAGCGTAGTATAGGCAGTCTCCTTAGTAGATCTGTTACATTTCCTAAATGTCCTGCCAATAAAACGCAGTCTTTGGTTAGCCCTCTCCACAACATTTTCTATGTGTTTTTTCCAATTTAAGTTGTTCGAAATTGTAATTCCTACGTATTTAGTTCCATTTACGGCCTTTAGAGTTAACTGATTTATCGTGTAACCGAAGTTTAACGAATTCCTTTTAGCACTCATGTGGATGACCTCACACTTTTCGTTATTGTCAACTGCCAAATTTCGCACCATTCACATATCTTCTCTAAATCGTTTTGCAGTTTGTTTTGAATATTTTTAGCATGGTGCAGCAGAGCCAGCAACTGTAAAATGTCCCCTGTCCTGTTTCAGAGGAAACCTCTCAGCCTGCAAGATCCGGACGATCACAGATGGTGGGATTAATGATAGCTTAGAGCTGCAACGTTAGGCGGTTATGGGGTCCTTAGGGACATCGCTACCAAGAAGGGAAAGAAGACCAATGTGCACTCCGTGTGCATACCGGGTGGAGTCATTCCAGATGTGGAACTGATCCTCCCGGACGCCATGAGGAGCACAGGGTGCAGCCAACTGCAGGTGGTTGCTTACGATGGTACCAATGATGTGTGTCACTTTGGATTAGAATGGATTCTCTCTGGTTTCGAGCGGCTAACAGAAGTGGTAAAGGCTGCTAGTCTTGCTTGCAAGATGAAAGCAGAAGTGACCATTTGCAGCATAGTAGACAGGACCGATTGCGGACTTCTGGTACAGAGCCGAATGGAGTATCTGAATCACCAGCTCAGACGGTTCTGCGACCGTGTATGCTGCAGATCCCTCGACTTGCGTCAAAGGGTGGTTGGGTTTCGGGTTGCGCTGAACAGATCAAGTGTCCACTATACGCAGGAGGCGGCTACACGGGTAGCAGGGGCTGTGTGGGGTGGACTGGGATGTTTCTTTAGGTTAGAGGGTCTAAGGAAAACACAAGAATGGTTTCAGTCACAAAGGGTGCAGGACAAACACAGGAAGAATGTAGATGCAGGAACCATCGGTATAAGAGTTGTAAATTCTCGTATCTGTGTTGGGTAAGTACCAGAGCTCCAAGCGCTAACAGAAAGCACTGATGCTCAATTCGCTATAGGCACTGCAAGCTGGCTAAAGCCGGAGATAAGCTTAGCCGAAATTTTTGCGAAGAACCTAATGGTGTTCCGAAAGGATAGGATGGTTCAAATGGCTCTGAGCACTACGGGACTTAACTGCTGAGGACATCAGTCCCCTAGAACTTAGAACTACTTGAACCTAACTAACCTAAGGACATCACACATATCCATGCCCGAGGCAAGATTCGAATCTGCGACCGTATCGGTCGCGCGGTTCCAGACTGTAGCGCCTAGAACCGCTCGGCCACTTCGGCCGGCGAAAGGATAGGCTAAACACGGTTGGTGGCGGCGTGTTTGTTGTTGTTAGAAGTATTTAATCTTGTCACGAAATTGAAGTAAATAGTCCATGGGAGTTAGTATATGCAGAGGTCATTGTTGGCAACCGCAATAAAATAATTATTCGATCCTTTTACCGACCTCCCAATTCAGATGATACAGTTGCTGAAAAGTTCAAAGAAAACTTGAGATTGGTTTCAAACACGTACCCGACTCATACAATTATAGTTGGTGTTGACCTTAATTTACTCTCGATATGTTGGCGAAAATACGTGCTTAATTCCGGAGGTGCACTTAAAACATCATCCGAAATTGTGTTGAACACATGCTCTAAAAATTATTTCGAACAGTTAATTCATGAGTCCACGTGAATAGTAAACGGTTGTGAAAACACACTTGACCTCTTAGCATAAAATAATCCTGGGCTAATAACGAGCATCAAAACGGATACAGGGATTAAAGAGCACAGGGGTGTCATAGCGAGACTTAATATTGTAATCCCCAAGTCCTCCAAAAATAAACGAAAAATATACCTATTCAAAAAAGCAGATAAAATTCACTTGACGCCTTCCTGAAAAACAATCTCCATTCCTTCCAAATTAATAATATAAGTGCTCCCCATTCCTTCCATATTAATAATATAAGTGTAGACCAGATGTGGCTTGAAGTCAAAGAAATAGTATCGGCAGCAATTGAGAGATTTATACCAAATAAATTAACAAACGACGGAGCTGAGCCTCCACGATACACAAAACGGATGAGAATACTGTTGCAGAAACAACGGAACAAACATGCCAAATCCAAACAGATGCAAAATTTCCAAGATTGGCGATTTTTTACAGAAGCTCGAAATCTAGAGCAGACTTCAATGCGAGATGCTTATAACAGTTTCCACAACGAAACTTTGTCTCGAAACCTGGCAGAAAATCCAAAGAGATTCTGGTCGTAAGTGAAGTATGTTAGCGGCAAGAAACAATCAATGCCTTTTCTGCGCGGTGGCAATGGAGATACTATCGAAGACAGTGCTGCCAAAGCAGAGTTACTAAACACAGCCTTCCGAAATGCCTTCACAAAAGAAGACGAGGTAAATATTGCAGAATTTGAATCAAGAACAGCTACCAACATGAGTAACATAGAAGGAAATATCCTCGGATTAGTGAAGCAACCTAAATCACTTAATAAAAGCAAGTCTTCTGATCCACACTGTATACAAATTCGGTTCGTGTCAGAGTATGCTGATGCATTAGCTCCATACTGAGCAATCATATACAACCGTTCGCTCGACGAAAGATCCTTGCCCAAAGACGAAAGTTGCACAGGTTATATCAGTATTCAAGAAAGGTAGTAGGAGTAATACACTTAATTACAGGCCCATATCGTTAACGTCGATACGGAGCAAGATTTTGGGATGTTCGAACATTATGAATTACCTCGAAGAAATCGATCTATTGACACACAGTCAGCATGGGTTTAGGAGACATCGTTCTTATGGAACACAACTAGTTCTTTATTCGCTTGAAGTGTTGAGTGCTATTGACAAGGGATTTCAGATTGATTCCGTATTTCTGTATGTCCGGAAGGTTTTTGACACTGTACCAGACAAGCGGCTTGTAGTGAAATTGCGTGCTTATGGAATATCGTCTCAGTTATGTGACTGGATTTGTGATTTCCTGTCAGAGAGGTCACAGTTCGTAGTACCTGATTGAAAGTCATCGAGTAAAACAGAAGTGATTTCTGGCGTTCCCCAAGTTAGTGTTATAGGCTGTTTGCTGTTTCTTATCTATTATAACGATTTGGGAGCGAATCTGAGCAGCCATCTTCGGTTGTTTGCAGGTGAGGCTATTGTTTATCTACTAATAAGATCATCAGAAGCTCAAAAAATTATATTAAATTTCAGCCTCCATTTGCATAAGCAAATAAACTTTACCTAGGTTTCGGCCATAATAATATAGCCTTCTTCAAAAATGTCACAATATAAAATTAAATTAACACGTGCCAGATATTGGCCTTGTCAAACTTAAAATATTAGTACTACAGTACATACTCGTAATAATGCGTCACTTCTACTAATGTTTTGTCGTTAGGGCCGGCCAGGATGGCCGAGCGGTTCTAGGCGCTACAGTCTGGAACTGCGCGACCGCTACGGTCGCAGGTTCGCATCCTGCCTCGGACATGGATGTATGCGATGTCCTTAGGTCTAGGGGACTGATGACCTTAGAAGTTCAATCCCATAGTGCTCAGAGCCATTTGAAACTTTTTTTTTTTTTTTGTCGTTAGGTCACACCAACTGGCCGGACAAGTGGGCCGCGGGCGCTGAGTTGTTAGCTGGGCGCCGCGGGCAGTGACGCAGCGAGCTCAGCTGGTGATCGCACGGATGACCGTGTGGAGTAATACAAACCTAAAACCAGTAAATGTTGACTGAGAAAATAGCTTATTACAATAGTTCTGACTATTAATGGCATTAAAGCCATAAGTCACTCAAGTTACAGTTCAATAAAAGGCAAATTACACATAAAATGTGTACTGTACAAAAGTATGAATAAACATTAATTGATAACATTATTTGTTACAAGAGCTACAAATGTTCAATGGCTCTGAGCACTATGGGACTTAACATCTGAGGTCATCAGTCCCCTAGAACTTAGAACTACTTAAAATCTAACTAACCTAAGGACATCACACACATCCATGCCCGAGGCAGGATTCGAACCTGCGACCGTAACGGTCGCGTGGTTCCAGACTGAAGCGCCTACAACCGCACGGCCACCGCGGCCAGCTAGAAATAATACTGACACATAAACGATAATAACTATAGTACAGTTCTATGAGCGGTAAATGACATTATATAGCGTAAAGGAACCTTTTAATAAGAAAAGGCCGTAAGTTAAGGTTACCAGTGCCTGAGATGTGTATAACATAGCTAAGAATTACCGCCTGTGAATGATAATAAGGACAATGGTGTCATACAGTCATAGACAGCACCTGGAACCTTCTGTCATACAAACCGGGGAGGCTTTACTTGCGGCCGCCTGGGATGTCTTTCACCGCCTGCTAAGCTCCGGGCGACCTCCAACTCGACCACAGGTGAGAGGGGTCAACCTCAGTGCGAGCAGTAACTGGGCTGGACACCGGTGAGGACCGATCGGAGGACTCTGACGTGCTGGACGTCCGTTGGATCCCCACGGCCGGCCCACAACAGTGGTGCCCATCCACTGCAGCCTCAAGCTGAGTAACCGAAGCCATCAGAGCCTGAAGCCGAGAGCTAAGTGTCACCAACTCGGCTCACATCCGCACAGAACAATCAAAGTCGCTGTCCATAATGAAGACCGTGGAAAGCTAAACTATGCAGATAAACCGACTATCGGCACGCACTGCGTAACTCTACTGTAGACTCCCAGAAACCTTCAGCATTCTGTAACAGTTTTATGCTTCTTCAAAGACGTTTCACTTCCAAAAACCTATTCGTATCCAATAATAATAACTGAAATTATAAATCAACGAGCAAAACTGTGAAATGTAGGACATAAAAATGCTAAAATGCATTTTTCGAGGACAAGCTCAAATAGTTCCTTCCGACGACCAAGAAAAATGACACGCTGAGTAGTTCTATGCGGTTCCTTGAAAAACTGACGTACTGTTTGCTTGAAAGAAAACAAAAGCAACATTATCAAGTGGAGAATTGACTTCCGTAACTTTTATCCAAGTTTCTGATTGTAGCTTAAACTCAGGAATATGGCAGTGAATGCAGGTTTGATCCAAGATATAAAGTGCCTTGTGAAAGTACTCTCGTATAAGGACTAGATAGAACAGTACGAACACCAACGTAATATTGAATTACGTACCCAAAATAAAATGAAGCGTTCTGCTAATAGATTTGTAAAATCATAGATAACTATAAAAAATTTTATGTAACAGATATTGTAAACAAGCAGTTCCAATTACTTGATAACGGAGCATAAGGCACATCACTGTGTTTTTTCCCTCTGTACTGCACAAAGTTGTTTGATAATATTCACATCCGCCTGGTTTGGAAGATAACAGAAACGCATTATTTGGTCCTCGTGCTGTGCCAGATTCAGTCGTGTGAGCAGGGCTGTTATCATCTGCAAGGAACAATGCTGTCCGCAATGAACTTGGTTATATTCAATGTTTTAATTTACCTTAGGAAAAAAAACACGACCTGACCCATGGAACTATCACTGAACCACATAACACGTTTTCATTAGTCGACAGACCATACTTTGTTTCTCCTGCATAACTGAAGCATCTCTGTTTGCATTCTATAGATTTAAAAATTTTCAAATAGCAATTTGCTAATGGGGTTCCCATAGCTCTGTATTTTATAGATACGAAGCGAGGATGTTACTATTCATAGAGTTGAGACGTGGCTCTTGAATCGTGGCTAATTATAAAACTGAGAAGTTCTGTTTATCTAACTGTCACTCGTCTGCTTGGAATTAATACACTCCTGGAAATGGAAAAAAGAACACATTGACACCGGTGTGTCAGACCCATCATACTTGCTCCGGACACTGCGAGAGGGCTGTACAAGCAATGATCACACGCACGGCACAGCGGACACACCAGGAACTGCGGTGTTGGCCGTCGAATGGCGCTAGCTGCGCAGCATTTGTGCACCGCCGCCGTCAGTGTCAGCCAGTTTGCCGTGGCATACGGAGCTCCATCGCAGTCTTTAACACTGGTAGCATGCCGCGACAGCGTGGACGTGAACCGTATGTGCAGTTGACGGACTTTGAGCGAGGGCGTATAGTGGGCATGCGGGAGGCCGGGTGGACGTACCGCCGAATTGCTCAACACGTGGGGCGTGAGGTCTCCACAGTACATCGATGTTGTCGCCAGTGGTCGGCGGAAGGTGCACGTGCCCGTCGACCTGGGACCGGACCGCAGCGACGCACGGATGCACGCCAAGACCGTAGGATGCTATGCAGTGCCGTAGGGGACCGCACCGCCACTTCCCAGCAAATTAGGGACACTGTTGCTCCTGGGGTATCGGCGAGGACCATTCGCAACCGTCTCCATGAAGCTGGGCTACGGTCCCGCACACCGTTAGGCCGTCTTCCGCTCACGCCCCAACATCGTGCAGCCCGCCTCCAGTGGTGTCGCGACAGGCGTGAATGGAGGGACGAATGGAGACGTGTCGTCTTCAGCGATGAGAGTCGCTTCTGCCTTGGTGCCAATGATGGTCGTAAGCGTGTTTGGCGCCGTGCAGGTGAGCGCCACAATCAGGACTGCATACGACCGAGGCACACAGGGCCAACACCCGGCATCATGGTGTGGGGAGCGATCTCCTACACTGGCCGTACACCACTGGTGATCGTCGAGGGGACGCTGAATAGTGCACGATACATCCAAACCGTCATCGAACCCATCGTTCTACCATTCCTAGACCGGCAAGGGAACTTGCTGTTCCAACAGGACAATGCACGTCCGCATGTATCCCGTGCCACCCAACGTGCTCTAGAAGGTGTAAGTCAAATACCCTGGCCAGCAAGATCTCCGGATCTGTCCCCCATTGAGCATGTTTGGGACTGGATGAAGCGTCGTCTCACGCGGTCTGCACGTCCAGCACGAACGCTGGTCCAACTGAGGCGCCAGGTGGAAATGGCATGGCAAGCCGTTCCACAGGACTACATCCAGCATCTCTACGATCGTCTCCATGGGAGAATAGCAGCCTGCATTGCTGCGAAAGGTGGATATACACTGTACTAGTGCCGACATTGTGCATGCTCTGTTGCCTGTGTCTATGTGCCTGTGGTTCTGTCAGTGTGATCATGTGATGTATCTGACCCCAGGAATGTGTCAATAAAGTTTCCCCTTCCTGGGACAATGAATTCACGGTGTTCTTATTTCAATTTCCAAGAGTGTATAAACATCCCCTTTGAGCCAGGTCTCTGGAGATCATAGACTCATTGCTGTTATCTGCATCATGCACTCCAGAGAGACTGTAAAATCCGTACCCTGCATTTATGGAAGAGAAAGCTCTCTGCACAACACATCTTGTGGAACTTTTAAAATACCACGGTTGCACTGTAAACGAAACGCAGGGACTGCAATTAAAAAAAAAAAAAAGAAATCTATTGCTACGGTTAACATAAAAGACGCCACGAATACTTACCTTGGCGCTACATAGACACAGAAAATCAAGTATTGAAAGTATTATAAATGAAAAAGGATGGACAAGCAGAAAGAAGGTGAGAAAGGAACCGGTTGCAAATCACTGCGTGGTAGAAGCATTCCTGGATCTGCTGCAAAACCTGAAATAAAGCATTAATGCTAACAGTAACAGGTAAAACGTGTGCAGCTGACATGAGTGGACTTATATAAACCGTCTCCTATTTCTATGGGATGTTAAGATGGTATTTATAAGAGAGGAACAGCGTCTGCGGATGGAGGCTCTGTGAGGTGGAGCCAGGTTAGACCCGCCGAGATGAAAGCTGAGCGTGTCAATACAAGCAATACAGGAGGAAGCTCGATCAGTGAGAGATTGAAGAGACGAGACAATTGCCTCTGACTCAACGAAGAGGAATGGTTGTGTTGAAACAGATGAAAGTCCTTGAGGGGCACGTGGAGCAGAACAACATGCAAATGGCGGTGTTATGCTTAGAAATGGCAAAACTCGTGTGAAAGTAAGAACAGAGACCTAGGCATTTATATGTTTTATATTTTTGGTAGAAAAAAATAACTTTGAATTAATTAATATTAAATTAATTATTGTTAGCAAAAATGGTAGATTAGCAGTGAACAAATAGATAAATGTTATGGCCGTCACTGGTTCTAATCCGGCTAGAAGGGCAATCATTTATAAATTTGAGTTCCTCAAACCCTCCGTACTTGATAATACTTGAAACATACCCTTACAAAAATTTGTGAATGGTTCTGCTGATAAACCCCTTACGTTATTTGATTTTCAAACAGCTGAGCAAAACTGAACGTGCACAGACATTTCTCTCTTTACTTATTCAGATCGTCAATAAACTGACACACAATATTTTTTAGCACAACGCAATCTGGCTTCCAATAATCCCTACAAAAGAATGGCCCTGACTAACAATAACCTATACCTTTCATGAATCACTTACCTCACAAAAATCGTTACTCGAACTACTGCAATACAGCGAGCGCCAATACTGCCAGCTAAATAAAAGATTCTAACTACTGAAGTCACTAACTACTGTTAGACATAGTTAGCAAATGAAAGATTTCGATAGAGAACAAACAATGTATTTACCTTAATAGTGTTCAGAAGTCATAATATATATATCAGTTCATGACATCCAGTCTTACAAATTTACTGTCTTTGATGGACACACGTGCAGATCACCCGCTCTCAAAACTCCGCCATCCCTCTCCCCACATCCACCACTGCTGGTGGCTCACCTCCAACTGCGCAACGCTACGCGCTGTTCACATCCAACAGCCCAACACTACAATAGCGACTATTCCAACAATACCAACCGCCACAGACTGCACAGAGCACAACCAGTGATTTTCATACAGAGCGCTAGGTGGCGTTACCAATATAACAACCTAAACAGCCTATTTACACATTTCCTTCTTTTTGTAGGATATGCCATAACTAAATCTAATCTTGATCGTTTTACGCTCCACAACTGAATAATGTAAACTTTAATAAAAACTACTACAGCTATATTTCAGATTTATTCGTTAGGTCACAAACAGTTTGCTATCAAATGAACATCCGCGGTGACCGAAAAATCACAAACAGCGTACGTAGATATTTACCACAGCATGACACAAATTTTCCGGTGTCATAACTCAGAAATGTCTAACCTTCATACGTAACACTAAAAGGCACATGTTTTCTTACATCTACCACGAGGTAGAGCTCCCCACTCCCCTGTCCCGAGACACCAACTCAGGTGGCTTAAGGAACTGCCTCGCTACCAGCTGGTAACCGTGGACAGGACGAGTAGTGCTTCTGACACTGGAGACACTCATGTTTGTTGGTACGGAACTGAACTGGAACTCTGAAAAGGAGAGTTTCTAGGCGTGGCTCTTATTAACACTATCCATTAAACTCGGTACTCACCATGCCGTAACGATCCTCTTGTAAGTCGTCTTCAGTATATCAATGAATTCAGTTTTCCTGCCCATATTTTGGTTAGCTGTTTTTCCATGAATTTTACTTGATGTCGTAGCACCAGTTGCTATTACTCTATTTTCCATTACATATGCGATTTAGGCATGGATGACCTCACTAAGTGGCCACTGGGAGTTTTTCCTAGTTGATGTATGAAATGACTAACACGACTGTACTTCATAATAACACCAAAATTATCACAGACATAAGAAGATACGTGTCTTCACGATACATTTCGTATCTCTCTATGGTGAGAGTTATTAATCAAAAATAAGAAATCCCGTATTCGTGTTACTTAAAGTTCACAGTAAACATACTTTGATAAAAAATACCTATTCGTCATATTTATTTAAATAAATTTCGAAGCGTATATGTAGCAGTAGGAACTTAAAGGTATACATGAATTGAAAGTTGATTTTGAACAATCATATCATACATTTCTGACATGTGAAAATACGTAAGAATTCGTTACTTTTGACTTGGATGTCCAGAAAACAGTTCCTTTTTGGTCCACTATTTTCCTGGAGGAGTTGGAGAATAAGTATACATATTGTCTTTTGAAAACTACTACTGCAGAAACCGTTCTAAACAAAGCTGCAATACAAACCTAGAATTAAAAGGTAAAATCTTACCATTTTCAGAACTGCCTGACGTAGCACGCTTATTTGTTGGTGCACAACATCACCATCAGCATCTCCAAAGCAAGTACTCAGGCAGTTGTCCCCACACTGTCCACCTGCTCCCGCCTGTCCCTTCAACGAGTATACACCTGTGATTTCCACAAAGTACTGCAGGAACAATTTTCCTTAAAGCTATACTTTCCTTGTCAATGTCTAAGTTAATAAATTTATGACATTTATAATGTGAGAAGAAAACGCTAACAACTTTGTGGAACCAGTAAGTCTTTATCTATGTATACATACTACACAAGAAAATACTTACGATTTCAGAAAAATGTGTGATTTATTCTAGAGAAACAACTTTACAAACTGAGGAAGTCAGTGACACGTTGGTCCACCTCAGGCCCTTATGTAAGCAGTTATTCGGCTTGGCATTGATTGATAGAGTTGTTAGATGTCTTTCTGAGGGTATCGTGTCAAAATCTATCCAACTGGCGGATTGGATTGTCAAATTACCGAGCAACTTTCTCAATTGGGGAGAGATCCGACGACAGGTTCGGCAGACACGAAGAAAAGTAGTAAACACTCTCGCCGCATGCGGGCGGCGGGCGGCCATGGCCTTGCTGCTTGTCATCGTGCTTTCCCAACCCTTCCTTGGCCAGCAAGGCCGCCGGATCTCTCCCCAATCGACTCTGGAACATTATGAGCAGGGCCCTCCAACCCGTCCGGAATTTTGACAATCTATCTATCGCATCAGTTCGACAAAATTTGGCACGTTTCTCTCAGGAGGACATTCAATCTCTATCAGTTAGTGACAAGTCCCACCACTGCTTACCTACGGGCCCAGAGATGGACCACCGCGTTGTTGATTTGCTCAGTTTGTCAGGCTATTTTGTCTTGAATGGATCTTGCAGTTTTTCTGGAAATGAAATCATTTGTTTCTCTATACATTGTAATTCGCCAAACCGTCTTCAGGAGAATGAAGAGTTTGTTGAGTTGTTTGTATAGTTTTCTTGTATTTTATGTTTAACTGTTATAGATATGTGACATCTAGTGGTAGAGGAATGCCGTGTCCTATCAAGTCAGCGATCTTGCAACACCAAACCGACTGCTGAATCGCAGCGTGTGGCAAAGATAACTACTATTATGCAGCTCGCCACTACGAACGTTTGCCAGCGACTGCAAAGAAGAAACACTTATTGTTAACGATAGAATTATATTGTTATGTTTGTTCGCAGCGTATGGTTCTTGGCTTGTCCTTTTAGAATTTCAGCCGTAGTATCCGAGTAGTGTTCGAATAGTAAGCCTCGAGAAGGATTATCTCAAGAGTGTGATGAAATCGGCTCATACGTACGATACGTGAATTAGTCTGCAATGGGGACTGAACTCAAGTGTTTTCAGAGCAGTCCTAAGTCGTTCAGAAAGATATTTTGAAAAGATTATCGGATGGTGTAGAAAATGATTATTTCGCCGATTTCAGTACAATGTAGACTCACCAGGTATACGAAAGGCTGCGACTTACTGAAGTCTGCGATTAGCTTCTCCTAGCAGTGATTTAAGGTGCTTTGTGCTGCTTAATACACACGCGACGGTAGGCGAATCCCGTTTCAATACTTTTTTATGAGATTTTCTGTTCGATGATGTGTGGTCGTCCGTGGTGGACGAGCGGTTCTAGGCGCTTCAGTCCGGAACCACGCGGCTGCTACGGTTGCAGATTCGAATCCTGCCTCGCGCATACATGTGTGTGATGTCCTTAGGTTAGTTAGGTTTAAGTAGTTCTAAGTCTATGGGACTGATGACCTCAGATGTTAAGTCCCATAGTGCTTAGAGCCACTTGAACCATTTTTTTATGATGTGTGTGAAGAGACGCGTGAACGCCAAGTCGTTTAGATTTTGTAACTGACGATTTTAGTTATTTTGTAGTTGAGGCTTAAAGCAAACACTAAGGGATAGCAACATTCCATTGCATTATTGTGGTTGTAATGGTGTACGCAAGCACTGAGGGATTGTGACTTAGCAATATTTGCTTAGAATTTAATGTGTGACTTCGGCGTGAGCGTCGCAACATAGTAAATTTCGGAAATCTCGTTGGATGCACTGAATGAGTAGTCTTATATTAAAGAGAACGGTCGTCCTCCGTAATAGTTATTTATTGAGAAACAGTCGGAAATTTATTGATAATTTGATAGCTATCCCCCTTGTTCCTATACGACAAATCAAGGACCATTTAAAAGAGAACACGCTAATTCCCTCCGAAAGAGATCATCGAGTGCTGTGTTTCGAGTTTTAAACATTAGTGGGTCGCTGAAGTGAACGCCTGAAGTGATTGAGCTTTGCCTGATCATTTGAAGTTCGTATAGCTGAAAAGTGGCGGTGACACTCACGTTTTTTGTTATATTTTTTTAAATTACATTTCCGTTTACTGGGGTTTTGAACAGAGAAAAAGCACTCCAAAATTAAACCCCTGACTCGTACCTGTAAATGATTTAATTGCAGGAAGTAGAAATCAGTTTTAAACTGAAGGATGTTCGCGACTTGTCCTTTATCCCCAAGCTATTACAAGAAAAAACAATCAAAGGCTTATTTGAAAGCGGACTAATACGTGGAATATATCTTTTCGCAATAAAGTAAATCCAAAGAACAATAAAGTAAAAGACTGGAATATTGGTGAAAGCAAACTTCAAAAAATTTAAACAGAATAAATAGTATTTTTCAATGAACGACTTGTAACTAAAAGAAAGTAATTAATCTTTAGACAAGGAAAGCACGTTTGCGCGTTATGAAACAGTGATTAATTATAAATGAAAAGTTATTCCATTTAATTCTGAAAGGTTGAGACTAGCGAAATAGTTTATTATGATAAAATTTTACTACAGTCAAGGAAATTGATGTAGCAAGGCTACTTATAGAGGTTATCGTTGCTTGGCAACGAGAAATAAATAGTATAAAATTATATCTTTGTCCTGTGAACATGTTCTCCGATTTACGTAAAAATGTATAACGTTCACACTGATTGAGTTTATACACACTTGTTCGTAGAAGCTTTAAAAGAGGAGCAACTACAAGAGGCAACGGATCTATGTGACTTATTCATCATTAATGAAGCTATCGTTTCTGGTAACTACGTTGTTCGGGAATTGTTAGTTGTGTTGTCAGAGTTTGCAGAGTAAGCTGCACTCTAGGTTCCTGTTACTGAGAAAGTAAATACATCATTCGTACTGCCTGCAGACTCTCGCATTTAGTATTTTTCTGATGATTGATACCTGCTTTGGTGGTAGTTTATCTGTCGAACCTAGAAAACTCTGATAGATGCGTTGTTGTAATTGATATCTAGATAGCTATCACTGACCCCATTAGGCCACGAAAAGTGTTAGTGTGTCCATCCTTTAGTACATAGTGACGTCGTACCGAGCTGTAGTGTGATTTATAGCATGAGACGCTGGATAACAAATCTTACGTGACGTCGTCGTGTTAGTACAGACTTCACACAGATTAAGTCGCTGAGTGCAGCCAAGGTCTTGTTAGGACAACTTAATGTAGTGTTACAAGAGTGAGCTACATTGACCGACGTTGCTTTTCACCTTGCAGTTTTGTTAGAGCCTGTTCATACAGTGTATCTCCTACGAGTTAGTGGTATCTAAAGGGAAATGTTGTACAAAGATGGCGTTAGTGGTATCGAAAGGGTGTCGCAGTACAACATGCATATCAAATCTACCGATTTCTGTCCCATTCGCATCATTCCTTCCCGGCGCGTCGTCTTTCATTTATTTCTTACAAGGGAACCTCCCCATCGCACCCCCCTCAGATTTAGTTATAAGTTGGCACAGTGGATAGGCCTTGAAACACTGAACACCGATCAATTGAGAAAACAGGAAGAAGTTGTGTGGAACTGAGAAAAAATAAGCAAAATATACAAACTGAGTAGTTCAAGGCAAGATAGGCAACATTAAGGACAATGGTAAAGCCGGAGCGCCGTGGTCTCGTGGTAACGTGAGCAGCTGCGGAACGAAAGGTCCTTGGTTCAAATCTTCCATCGAGTGAAAAATTTAATTTTTTATTTTCAGTTTATGTGACAAACTCTTATGTTTTCATCACTTTTTTGGGATTGATTATCACATCCACAAGAAAACCTAAATCGGGCAAGGTAGAAGAATATTTTTACCCATTCGCCAAGTGTACAAGTTAGGTGGGTCGACAACATATTCCTGTCATGTGACGCACATGCCGTCACCAGTGTCGTATAGAATATATCAGATGTTTTTTCCTGTGGAGGAATCAGTTGACCTATGACCTTGCGATCAAATGTTTTCTGTTCCCATTCGAGAGGCACGTCCTTTCGTCTACTAATCGCACGGTTTTGCGATGCGGTCGCAAAACACAGACACTAAACTTATTACAGTGAACAGAGATGTCAATGAACGAACGGACAGATAATAACTATGCAAAAATAGAGAAAGTAAGATTTTCAGTAGAGGAAAGACTTGAACCAAGGACCTCTCGTTCCGCAGCTGCTCACGCTACCACGGGACCACGGCGCTCCTAATCTCGCATTGTCCATTATGTTGCTTATGTTGCCCATGGACTACTCAGTTTGTATATTTTGCTTATTTTTTCACAGTTCCACACAACTTCTTCCTGTTTTCTCAATTGATCTGTGTTCAGTTTATCAAGGCCTATCCACTGTGCCAACTTATAACTAAATCTGAGGGGGGTGCGATGGGGAGGTTCCCTTGTTAGAGTGTTTTTCCAAACTACCTATTCCTTACAGTATTTTCTAAAGTTCACAACTTACCTATTTCAGATTTACATCTACATCTACAACCATACTCCGCAAGCCACCTGACGGTGTGTGGTGGAGGGTACCTTGAGTACCTCTATCGGTTCTCTCTTCTATTCCAGTCTCGTATTGTTCGTGGAAAGAAAGATTGTCGGTATGCCTCTGTGTGGGCTCTAAATCTCTGTTTTTATGCTCATGGTCTCTTCGCGAGATATACATAGGAGAGAGCAATATACTGCTTGACTCCTCGGTGAAGGTATGTCCTCGAAACTTCTACAAAAGCCCGTACCGAGCTACTGAGCGTCTCTCCTGCAGAGTCTTCTACTGGAGTTTATCTATCATCTGTAACGCTTTCACGATTACTAAATGATCCTGTAACGAAGTGTGCTACTCTCTGTTGGATGTTCTCTATCTCCTCTATCAACCCTTTCTGGTACGGATCCCACACTGGTGAGCAATATTCAAGCAGTGGGAGAACAAGCGCACTGTAACCTACTTCCTTTGTTTTCGGGCTGCATTTCCTTTGGATTCTTCCAATGAATCTCAGTCTGGCACCTTTTTTACCGACGATTAATTTTATATGGTCATTCCATTTTAGATCACTCCTAATGCCTACTCTCAGATAAATTATGGAATTAACTGCTTCCAGTTGGTGACCTGCTATATTGTAGCTAAATGATAAGGGATCTTTCTTTCTATGTATTCGTAGCACATTACACTTGTCTACTTTGAGATTCAATTGCCATTCCCGGCACCATGCTTCAATTCGCTGCAGATCCTCCTGCATTTCAGTACAATTTTCCATTGTTAAAACCTCTCGATAGACCACAGCATCATCCGCAATCTGTAGTAATGAACATCAGAAGGTACGTAAAACAAAGGCGTTCACGCTATACAGAACACGGAAGGTGTAACTGCTGTTGTGGTTCAGTAAATTATCACAGCACTGCGTTAGTTTCTATGCTTGTAATCTGAATCGCGCAAATCTGTGTCGCGTGGCAACTGCGAGAAAGTGTTTGTCGCTATACAGATATAGCAATCAATTGCGAGCGCTACAATTTTCTTGAGCTGTTCCATAGAGGAATATTAGGTTTTTCAACCACCGTTTAGTGACAGTTGTCGCAAAGAAAGTCAGTCCGGTAATCAGTCTAATGCCTGGATAGATCTCAGACATGTGGAACGTTTGGGAGACGTGTCCGACACCAATGACCGCGCACCTGGTTGGGCAGCCGGGTGTCGGGATTACGTAAGCAATTGCGAAAGAAGCTGCAGGTAGCGAGGCGGCGAGGTGGGGTGTGCCGTAGCCGCCGCTTCCAGCGCGGCGCAGCAGCCACTACTGCGGCGCAGCGCCAACGCTCCGGAGGACCGCCGCCACGCCGCCACCAGCTCCGCAGCTCGCAACTCTCACCTCGCACCTCGCCGCGGCGCCCACGCGGTGAGTTACCAGTCTCCTTTCTCACAGCCGGCGTACTGGTCACAATGTTTGTTTCTCGTGGGTTATTGTCACCGCGTTTTGAACATCGTTGTACAGCTAAACATACAATATAGGCCCACGTACTCTGGGGCCACTGCAAATTGCCTAGAAGCAGGTACTGGAAATTTTACTATTATCGCATTTCTCGAGACTTTCACAAACAAATATCAATTTGAACTACTAACAGAGGCAATCTCATTAATACGAGGGGCGCTCAACAAGTAATGCAACACTTTTGTTTCTGAAAGCAGGTTGGTTTTACTCAGGGTTCCTATAAATCATATTATTCCCCACTCATTTGACTTACTCGGAAAGCTTGTATACCTTCGTGGTACAACTCTACTGGTCGACTTTGAGGCCAACGTCTTACTGCATCAATAACCTCCCCACCATCCATTTACTCGTTCCCGCGGAGTGCATCTTTATTTGGGTCGGAAAGTGGGAGATCCGTGCTGAAGGGTGGATGAGAAAGAATAGTCCCATGAAGTTTTGTGGGCACTACCAACAGAGATGTCCAGCTGAGCAGCGAGGTAATTGATTATGATCCGTCGATCACCTCAAATGAGGGTGTCCTCACGTTCCAACACTGCAGGAGTCACAGCTGTGTGCGGCCTACCGGATCGCTTGACCTTGTGATGATGACAGACGCCTCGCCCGACGAATCACCGTGTTTTTTTCACCGCCAGGTTCCCGTAGACATTCTGAAAGTGCCTTTGAATGTCTGTGATGGTCTGCTTTTCCATCAAAATAAACTCAATGACTGCCACCTGCAGTTTTCAACTAAACTGGCCGAGAAAAAGAAGTGATGGATCACTTACTGAATGCCCGTCGCATTTCAAGCCATTACTGTCTTATGAACAGACATGCGGAAAGCTTTTAAATTGTTATATTAATTGTGAAAATTAATCAAGGACACTGCAAGTTGTTGCAATGTGGCAAAAGAATACATTTCAGAGTAATACTGAGTTTACCTCAAACTGCAAATAAATTATCTTCAGTTTTTTACTGTGTGAATCATCGTTTTCTGGATTACTAGCCTCATCTTCGGACTCATGTGCCTGATGCATACAAAGTGTTTCAGAAATTTTACGACATACTTCGAGGGATCATAGAGGGGGTCTTGAGGAACAAATCGAGAATTGGAACCCGCGTTCGGAAACTCCATCGAACGATGCTACAAAGCGTAGATGTTATAGGCGCTGGCACCTGCCACTGGGCCATCCCTTCGGCAGCAAGGGTGATTTTGCACGCTGAGGAACTGTAGTCGAAACGTCGGAATAAGGACTCAGCATATAGATAGGTCAAAGCAGCCTTCGGTGAAATTAAAAGCAAGGGCGGTAACATTAAAAGTGCAATAGGAATTCCATTGTTACGAACAGAGGAGGAAGTGGATGGGTGGAAAGAGCACAAGAAAGCCCTCTACGAAAGTGCCATAAGAAAAGTAGGAGTGGACAGGGAAGAGACAGGGGATCCACTACTAGAATCGAAATTTAAAAGAGCTTTGGAAGACTTAAGATCAAATACGACAGAAGGAATAGATAACATTCCATCGAAATATCTAAAATCTTTGGCGGAAGTTGTAACGAAACGACTATTCACGCTGGTATGTAGAAAGTATGAGATAGAAAGTATGAGACTGGCGACGTACTTTCGGAAAAAAGACATCATCCACACGATTCCGAAGATTGCATAAGCCAACAAGTGTGAGACTGTCGCACAGTCAGCTTGGTAGTTCATGCATTCAAGTTACTGACGACAATAATATAGAGAAGAATGAAAAAGAAAATTGGACATCGGTTAGATGACGATCAGTTTGGCTTCAGCAAAGGCAAAGGTACCATAATGGTAGCAAGACTAAAGAAAAATAAAGACCCGTTCATTGGATTTGTTGATATAGAAAAAGCTAAAAGGATATCAATGATAATATTCCCTGATGACATTGCTATCCTCAGTGGAAGTGAAGAAGAATTACGGGATGTGTCGAATGGACTGAACAGTCTAATGGATAGAGAATATGGACTGAGAATAAATCGAAGAAAGACGAATGTAATGACAAGTGACAGAAATGAGAACAGCGAGAAACTTAACATCAGAATTGGGGACCATGAAGTTAAGGAATTCTGATACCTTGGCATCAAAATTACCTATGATGGGCGTAACAAGGACATAAAAAGCATACTAACACTGGCAAAAAGGGCATTCCTGGTCAAGGGAAAGTCTGCTAGTATCAAATATAGATCTTAATTTGAGAAAGAAAATTCTGATATGTACGTTTGGAGCACAGCGGTAGTAAGACATGGACTGTGAGAAAACCGGAACAGAAGCGAATTGAAGCCTTTGAGATGTGATACTAAAGAAAAATTTGGAGGACTGATAAGGGAAGGAATGAGGAGGGTCTTTGTAGAATCGGCGAGAAAAGAAACATGTGGAAAACACTGACAGGACGAAGGGACAGGATGATAGAACATCTGTTCAAACGTCAGGGAATAACTTCCACAGTTCTTGAGTGAGTTGCAGAGGGCAAAATCTGTAGAGGAAGATAGGGAGTGGAATATATCCATCAAATAATTGAGGATGTAGTTTACAGTTGCTAATCTGTGATAAAAAAAGCTGTCACAGTAGAGGAATTCGCGGTGGGCTGCATCAGATCAGTCAGAAGACTGATGACTCAAAATAAAAAAAATAAAAAAATTCAGTCATACCACTGATTTTTGCGTTTGCCAGTGAAGAAGATGGAGTTACCTGTTGCATACAAAGGACTTGTGTCCGATGAATACAGTGCTCTGTTTTCTCGGTTGACGACGGTTTGGACATGGGTTTCACCCACAGTCTTTTTTTTTTTGTGTGGAACCCGCTAAAATTTCTAGTCTTTTTCGGTCCACGGGAGAAAACTAAACCTCAGATGGAAACACATGTCCAAAACCGCTATCCACCAAGGCAACAGAACGTCGCATTCATAGATGACAAGGCGCGTCTGCACAGCAGCTAACTCCACCTTCTCCATTGGCGATCGCAGCAATCAGTCGGGATCACTAAATAACAGACTACACTGTAATACGGTCCGTCTGCAGTTCGTCAGGGACCAAAAACACGTTTGTTGCCGAAGGGGTGGCAAGTCGCAGGCACCTGCGCGTGTAATTTTTACTCTCTGTAGCGTCGTTGGGTGACGTTTCCGTCATGCGTTCCTGTCCTCGATGTGTTCCTCAGCAACCCCTCTACAACCCCTCGAATTTTGTCGCAACATTTCTGGGACACCCTGCGTATGTATCAGGTACATCTGAAGATGACGCTGGTGCTATCGAAATCGATCATCTTACAATAAGAAAAAGTCGAGGATCATTTAATTGCAATCTGAGATAAATTTATTCTTCCATTTTATCAAGCAACTGGGTTCCCCTGGTCCCCTCGATAAAGGAAAGTTTAAATACGTAGAATACAGTTATTTTTTTTCTGCCTTTGTCCGGCATTGACGCTGAGTCGGCATGGTTATTTACGGATTTGGCATGGTTAGTTTAAGGGGCGGCCGGATGCCCTTCTTATCGTCACCCCAGTACACGCCAGGACGGAATACGTGCACCCCAACTGTCCGCGTGTGGTGATATTCATGTGAAAGCGAGCGAAAGTTTTTTAACTGTTTTTGAATCGTGTAACTGTGGCAGGAAGGGGGTACGAGGGCGGTATTCATCTAATGGGTTGTGGGACGCTGCCTAAAAGCCACATCTAGGTAGGCCGACGCATCGACCATCGCCGTTACTCTGTAGGGCGGATTTGATTCGGGGCGTTGCACCTCCCGGTCCCGGAAGCGGCGCTTTATCGAGCACTGTTATCCGGGCCGGTTTCAAATATGAGAGTCTAACGCATATAAACAGATATTTAATAAGATTAACCGCTATAGGTATTTATGGCAATACTTTACGGAATACGTTGTCACGGTGTTAAATACGTGAATAAACGTTCCATAGCGAAACTCGTTGTATACTTGTATATTTACGCATTGCCTTATAAGAGTGAATGTGAGATTTCCTGGATTAATGTGTGCCTATCATTGGAAAATTGCTTTAATTAACTTGTAAATTGGTGTTTTTTAAATTATATTATCTGTTCATATTAGGAATTGTTTTTGTATCAAAAAACACTGCGGCATACCCCCTAAAAATATTTTGTTTCAACATGCTGCAGTCAACAAGTACTCTAATACGAAATTCACAGTTATGAAATTTCTTTATCTTGATACGTTCCGAATGCGTGAAACACTTCATATGATTGTTTTACACATGTGTTTCAAGCGTTAAACTTTTGTGTTGCTTGCTCGTTCATTTCGTACCTTGGTCAGCATTCGTCATACTCTCTTAGTACAAACGTTTATCCCGTCTGCTTGGTATCAGAGCTTGTGCCCAATTCCAATTACGCATGTACGACTATGTCAAGTGATGTCACAGAACACTGCCAATTAAATCGAAATCATCAGTCTGCTTATCTGCTGCTGTGTTTACGTTAACGTTCACCGCTGTAATCCCTTTCATCAACTTTTAAAACATCGAAGTGTAGCTTTAAGCAGTGTTTAGAATAACTGTATCCAGAAAATATAGTCGTGGCTCACATACTCGAAGAAAATTATGATGTCCTGCATTAATCCAAACGACCTGATGATCGACATTGCTCTAAGCTCTTGATCGTTTCAGAGCTCACAAATCTTTGTTCGATTTTCCGTTATAGATAATATGTTACTGGTTGTCTGATAAAATATTTTGGAAGGTAACATCTATTGTGAGCAAATTTGGCCCAATTTATTGTCTCCCCCAAATTTAAAATAGTTCACTGTCGAGGTTGTTCCTGACTAGTTATTTGAAAGCAGGGAATATTATACAGACTGGCTTACGGTGGAGCAGCGCTTATTCAAAAGACGGGCTATATTACCACCCTCCTGATAGAGAGTGTAACTTAGAACCTGCGACGGATTCCAGCAGCATTATAGGACGGAACTCTTTTCATGCTTTAACATCGGATAATGCTTACATGTGTCACATTTGCTTCGTTAACAACATACATGCCTTGGCAGATGTTCGATTAACCTGCCACCTCTATTAATAAGGGGTTTTCCTATATTCCTTTCTTTATATTATAATAAGGGGTTTTCCTATATTCCTTTCTTTACATTTTTTAGTACTGATTCACTTCGTAGTTTATTTCTCGATATAACTTTAAGCATTGTTCGATATCATTACATTTCAAACAACTCTAGTTTCATCCTTCGGTATTTCCGATGGTTCACAGCTCACTTCCATTACATATTGTGGTATAGACACTGTCAGCGACTTCTTCTCATTTCTGTACTAACATGTGATGTCTTTTAGTGGAGAAAACGGCAATCGATTGCGCCCATCTAGCATATCGTCTTCGCGTCAGACATACCGTATAATTTTATTTCCTAGAGAGCTATTAATATGGGGTCTTTCATAATTTTGATGTTTAGTAATTCTGCGTTCTACTACTGTTTCATCACATTCGTTTTTGTTTTGTTTATCCGCTATTTACTTTCTGCGTTAAGAATGCTGCCAACCCCTTTAAACAGCTCTCCTAATCTGATGTAGTGTGTAGGTACTAGATTTGGTATCCACTTCCCTCGCACTTTTATTTGTCCTCCGAAATTGTCTTTCGCTCCTGCATCGCTTCATCAAGTGACAAACGAAACATAGTTTTAGATAACGATTTAAATAACGAAAAGCTGCACCAGTTGCTCATTTTTTCACGCTTAGCGCAACACGTTTCCAGAATTTATTCTCATTTTGAAGTGCATATTTTGGGTGATGTTAGCGTGTGTGATTTTTCTGCCTCCCTAGCGTTATAGATGTCGTTTTGGGTTTATACTGCAACTGGATAACCGGAAAAAAGTGAATTTTGTAGTGTTTTTATATGCTAACCCTAGAAATGGTTTTTTATTTGTCTACTTACAGGTATTCATTACACAGAATGTCACATAACTGCAAACCATTACTTACACTGCTTTAGTTACCAAAACATACTATGGAGATATGAATACAATATTGTTTCACAAAGAGTTTGTAGATAGTCAGAGGTGTTACAGCGTTTTTGGATTGTCAATTATAAAATGTATTTTTACCACAATTGATTCCTGAATTATATATTACTTTTTTAAAATATGAAGAAAAGTAAATATGTATAAAAGGTTTTCAAATGTTTCTCCTATATATGACAACTGTAGTAATTTTCATAAATGTGTACGTTCGTTCACACTTAAAAAATGTAATCAATAATTCAGTCATTGTAAAAATGCTTGTATAACTGACAACTTTATATGTATAATGTAATCTAAAATCAGTGTAACATCTCTGACTGTATACAACCTCTTTGTGAAACCATAGTGCTATAATATCTTTGTAGCACGTTGAGATACTAAAACAAACGGTGTAAGTGATGATTTACATCTGTGTGACATTGTGTATAATGGAGGAGGCACAATACCTGTAAATGGACAAACAAAGACACCGGTTCTAACATCAGTATATAAAAACACTCAAAGATTCATCTTGTCTGATTTTCTGATTCCAATATAGTCTTTCCAATGAAAGAGAGGCAGAAAACCACACATTCAAACATCACCAAAAATGTTCACGTAAAGAAATGTTCTTGCAAATGAGAATGAATTCTCGAAACGCATTGTGCTAAGCATGAAAAAATAAGTAACTGCTCCAGTTTTTCATTATTTAAATCATGCATGACACAGTTGCAGGCTTTCCTAAAATATCAAATATGATGAACGAAATTAAATAGTTATCATCAACTGTCATATTGTCTGACCCGCTTCTTAACAGGACCTTCTCTTTCATGAACCTTCACTTGCATTACTCTTTCTTGGAGGCTGTTGATGTAGATGATTTATTTGGTTCTGTTACGTAGTCTCGCTGATCTAAGAATTGTGAACATCTTTATTAATCCCATATTTGTCGAACGCTGTCGTTAGGTCGACAACTATAAAAAAGGCGTTCTGATTTTCCTTCAATTTAGTCAGTAACAGCATGCAGAATGTGAGGGCTGCTTCTCTGATATCTTTCCGCTTCTTGAGGAAACAAAAGCGGTCTTCCTATTCTTTTTTGTATTATTGTGATTAACAGTTTGCAAGGGCTATGAATTTCACATTTATCAGCACGTATCTCTTTCGGTAATTTGGTGCTAGTGCTTTTCCGGAAACCCGATGACAAGTCAGCAAGTCGACAGATTTCTGTCACCAGTGCACATAACTTTCCTATTCCTACATTCCCCACAAATATTAGTATCTACGGTGCTTAACGTGCCTGCCGATTTGTTTGTGCTCATGCGATTGAGTGTTTGGTGAAACGGTGAGTCCATTACTGCATCGCCTTTTTCTGACACATCGCCTTCCTTCTTCACTTATATCAAGTTCAGAGGCAGATTTTCTGCATCTTACAGTTCTTCGGTGTCCTGGCATTTTACTGCGTTTTGTGCCTACATTTAACGGAGGCATTATAAAGCTATTAACAACGACTTATCTGTCAGATGGGATCTTGAGTCCTGTTATTCATACAAGGTTATTTCACAGAAGCGTCGTATCCCTTGTCAGTTTTTACTCATTTTTTTAGATAAAAGCATTATGATTACACTTGACGTACGAAAACCACAGTCATTGCAATATGCAGCTGTGTACTTGTCTAGAGACGGAAAGTATGTTGAGTGACAGAATGTCACAGAGCTATTCTGCAATGACAGGCCAAATACAAGCAAGACTTGCTGAAAATATATAAAAAAGTTTTGCAGCAATAGTTACCAGCAGGTTAAGGGACAAGGAAACATGTATTACATATTATTTATTAGAGATGAAAAGGCAAAATGTTGCATAAACATGAAACACTTACGTAGAGAACAACGCCTTTGATCTTTTCGCTCTTGTTACAAAATAGTCCAAATGCTTTACAGGTGGCTTCGCTCCTATGATTTTATTGAATATAAACGGATATATTAATGAGGTGTTTAACAGAAATCGACAATACTAACAGGGTGTATACATGGACAAGGAAAATAAATTCCCGGATTTCCCGGTTGAAAATACACTTTCTTCCGGGTGAAAATACACTTTTTCCGTGTTAAGTGACAGTATACTTTTCCTCGGCATTGTAAAACTTATCAATCCTTTGGATATGTATGGTTTTATATACCGACATAGAATTTCCCGGCACTTTAGAAAACGAAACTCAGGGGGAAAAAACATGTTTTGTTTTGGAAAGATCTTTGATGTGCAGCAGCATGTACGCTGCATATTTCGTGTTACGAAGGTATAAATTCGAATTCCACCAAACACAGCATGATACTTTTCGAAGCATTGAAATCGAGATTGCGACACGCTTTTGCAAGCCAATCATAGCTCATGTCACTTGATCTCGCCAGCTGAAGACAGCATAGGACACGTGATATAGTCAGCCAGTAGCAATATCGCTCTTAAGTAGAAATGTTAATATTTTAAGTTAATATACATAGTGTTGCCACAAGAAAAACAAAGCTTTCACATATAATATTGGTCTCTAAGATTAATAAGCCGCAAGGGAATCTAAGCTTCCACATATAATGTTGATCTTTTTTTGCGCGTGTTACACTTTAAGATACATCACACAATTGCGCCAGTAAATTTTTTAATAACGACATAAATGGCTGATCTTCTGGGCTCGAAATTCTTCTAGATGGTCATCCTCAAAGAGTGGATTTTTAAATGAGAGTCAAACGCTCTGTGATTTAAGAAATTCATCGTACATTCTAGCACACAGTCCATCTTGCGTAAAAGGAAATTTACTTTTAAAGTAACGCTTTTCAAACTACCATTCGAAATATTTTCCCGTGACCTGTTAGAAACTGGTTCGTTTGAGCAGTTTCCGGAGAGCGCCAGGTAAAAGGCGTCACTGCGCATGCGCAGCTACGATGACGCAGGAAGCCCTTATGTTCTCACGTGTAAAATATTAAAAGATCTTGCATTATGCCATAAAAGAAACAAGACATCAGATGATGCTTCAAGTGCATCGGAATTTTATGAACCATACTAAAATGCATAATTCGGCTTAAAGTGCACATTCGCATGTCCAGACTCGGATGTAAGTTTTCTTGAGTACCACTACTGTATTATCTCTTGTTTGGTTCTTTATTATGGCATAATGCCATACGGGCTAGAAGACAGAAAACGTGCACTTGCAATGCAGCGAACAGATGAAACTAGCCAACAGTGTGAAATTAAACAATAATTTCTAATAAATTGACTACCTCAGTGCAAAAGATTAATAAAAGCCAAATCTCTTTAGCAAACCGACAGAAATAATTTCATTTTGCTGCGGGGCGATTAATGCTTGACTGTCAGAAAGGTGGAAATAAAACCTGAAACTAATAACATATTTTAGCCTTCCGTAACTATGCTAAGATGAACATCAACAAAAGCAAAACAAGGATAATGGAATGTAGTCGAATTAAGTCGGGTGATGCTGAGGGAATTAGATTAGGAAATGAGACACTTAAAGTAGTAAAGGAGTTTTGCTATTTGGGGAGCAAAATAACTGATGATGGTCGAAGTAGAGAGGATATAAAATGTAGACTGGCAATGGCAAGGAAAGCGTTTCTGAAGAAGAGAAATTTGTTAACATCGAGTATAGATTTAAGTGTCAGGAAGTCATTTCTGAAAGTATTTGTATGGAGTGTAGCCATGTATGGAAGTGAAACATGGACGATAAATAGTTTGGACAAGAAGAGAATAGAAGCTTTCGAAATGTGTTGCTACAGAAGAATGCTGAAGATTAGATGGGTAGATCACATAACTAATGAGGAAGTATTGAATAGGATTGGGGAGAAGAGAAGTTTGTGGCACAACTTGACCAGAAGAAGGGATCGGTTGGTAGGACATGTTCTGAGGCATCAAGGGATCACCAATTTAGTATTGGAGGGCAGCGTGGAGGGTAAAAATCGTAGAGGGAGACCAAGAGATGAATACACTAAGCAGATTCAGAAGGATGTAGGTTGCAGTAGGTACTGGGAGATGAAGCAGTTTGCACAGGATAGAGTAGCATGGAGAGCTGCATCAAACCAGTCTCAGGACTGAAGACCACAACAACAACAACAACTATGCGAACGTATTTTAATTCATTTGATAGCTCCCGGCCACAGAAATACGTTTTGTTTCCATTTAATGTGAGAGCTATAAATGAAGAGGAAACAGCAAAATCAGTAAACGTAAACACACGTCACGTGAAGACGACCCACCTCCCCACTACATCTCAGACTGCTCTGTGCATCAGCCCCGGATCTACGATATTTCCGAACCGGGGCAATACTAGATAGTGGCGCCCAGTCGCAGTTCTGTAGCCAGATGCGCGAGAAGGTACTACTCATACGCGACTCAACTGCGCATGCACAAGAGCCCGCCCGCAACTGCTCAAACGAATCTAACGTAAATAGCTGTTGCGTCACGCTCATCGGATGCAATTTGTTATTAGGAAGCATTGCATAGTCTTTATAAAGCCTCTGACACACTTTGCTGTCGGCATACGCTTGTATGAGCACTGTGTATTGTTGTTGTATATGGCGCATTTTCTTTGCGACTTAAGTTTTATTTTCGTTTTTCTTTCTCTTGTTCATGTTTTCTTGCTGCAGTATTATTCTGCAGAAGAGGGATACAGTAATATCCTTTGTTAGAGTATTGGTTCTTACCAGTCAAAATCACAAAACTTTCACTGAAAACTAAAACAATGAAAAATTCCCGGAATTCTAAAAAATTCCCGGGGTTTTCCCGGTTTTCTCCCGGATGAAAAAATTCCCGGGTTTTTCGCGGATCTCCCGGTTGTCCCGGGTCGTATACACCCTCTAATAACTATATCGGCGCATTTTGTCTAGTGTTTCGACAGATATTTGCAACTTCTTTTCTGCATTGTGTAGTTGGAGTCTGCCCAAACAAATAGTGCTTATCACTTATTTCATGTGACGCTCAGTGTCTACGGAGCATGTTTCTCGTTAGAAACAAAATTATTTATAAACCGGAACTTTACGTGCCCATTCGATAGAGCGGCCCCACATTGGTCTACTGCGATACTTGTTTTATCGATATATATTACCAGTACAGTAAAACATGAAGAACAGCTAGTAATCCGGTAGCGACTCAGTAGCGCTGTATGCTTGGCGGTAGCAGTCAGCATGGGTCAAGACAATGCCGTCACTACTGGAGTTTTACTGTCCTTGTTAATACGCATCGATAGCAAAAATATAGCACTAGACCAATCTGGGGCCGCTACTGAACGATACATAGAATTCCGCTTTATTTGTTTTATTGTTTTAATACCAAACAAACCGACGCTTTCTGACTACACTGGGTTGCTCATGAAAGGAGCACTATTTCTTTGGGATGATTCCAGCCACACAATGAAACAATTTAATTACAGATATCTGCTGAAACACCAGGGAAAATGACCCTGACGATTCTTAGGAGAGGCACATTGTACTGCTTCCCTTAACGCACACAAGCTACCATTAACAACAAGATGTGTACGAGAGCTCACAGGTTTCTCTTCTAACTGGCTTTCTTCAGCACTTATCCTCACAACGGAGTACAATATGTAAATGGTAAATATTAAAACGTTCTGTCTTGTTGTCCTCTTTATTAGTGCTTGGGGTGCTCTGTGGCACCTGTGGAAAATTTTATTCGACGTTATGGAAGGATTACTTGTGCCACTGAAGGTATTTTTAATCAAGTAAATGGTGTAAGTAGTTTCCTCCGTCTTCGATTATTATTTTGTCAAAAGAATTGGTCAACTGTCGATGTGTTAAGAGCGAAATGTTCATGCAGATGTATTAATTTCCTCTGAGACATGGAGACTAATTAGCAGCTAAACTGATGAATTACTTGGTCACTGGGATCCAAAGAAGGTTTGTTTTTGAATTCTAAAACGGTCGTATCTGAAGGAATAGCTCTTAAACAAAAACTGTAAATTCCGTAATCCTTGGCCTCAGGCGCTTTGGTCCAATATATTCGTGAATGATCTTCCCTTCATTCACTCAAGTTTCTTATATTCGCTTTCCTACAAAAGGGAACCTCTAAAGATAGTAATACAGTAATTCAGTTAAGCGTTTTGTAGGAAATGTCCCGGGGCCGGTATGTAGCAAGTTCCATTTGCATCTTTATTTCGACAATAATACCCGTGTTTAGGCAGTTAACTTGTCTCTCTCTCTCTCTCTCTCTCTCTCCCTTTCTTTAGTGTTCAACCCTGGCGTTGGTTTGCAACAGTACGCCATTTCCCTCTCCTGCCTGCCTTCCTCTGCATCCCACATCACTGACAGTCTACTGCCTGTATGACATCCTCGGTCGTCTCCGGCGCTTCTTTCCCCTAATAGCTACTTCTGCTATAGATCCAGTAATGTTATTACGTCTCAAATTGAGTCTTACGAGTTAGTCTCTTCTTATTCGGATGTGTATTCACAGACATCTGATTTCCTGTACTCTCAGCACCCATTGATTGGTAACTCTGTGATATTTAAGTGATCTTCATCATGCTTGTGTAGCACCAAATCTACAAGGTGTCTAGTTGTCTTCTCTCTTTTTTACCTATTGACCCAGTTTCACACCCGTGTAGTGCCAAACTCCAAACAAATGGTTTCATGACCCGTTTCCGTATTTCCAGACTGATGTTCTTACTGGTAAGTTCTTAATAAAATTAAATGAAATTTTAGCCTGCTGGATACTACTTACAATTGCCTTCTCGCTTTACCATCTCTTGTGATCCTGCTTTCCAAATAGGTAAATTCCTCCACCACTTCTAGCTCCTCTCTTCCATTTCTTATTCTTAAAGGTTCATACTGGTCTTAAGCACTGCATACCATTACTGTATATTTCGCTTGTTTATTCTAATACCATGTTGACTGTAGAAAATTAATATCTATTATGCGGAGAACATTCTCTAGAGCTCCTTTCATCATCGTGATCATAGCAAAATCATCTTTGTAAACGCTGCACGTCCGTCTTCTACCCATTAATTTTGATCCTGATCTCAGCAGTTTTACGAACTTCCTGGATGTAAGCGCCGAATATAAGAGGAGAAAGAGTACATCCTTGTCTGACGCCTTTTCTGATTTTTGCTAACTTGTCTAGCTGTGTTTAAAATTACCTAGGTTTCCATTGTTCGTGGAGACTTTATCACTTCAGTCTTTCCCGCGTCAAGAGGGAGCAAGAAAACTTGCCTTACGCGTTACTGTATTGCGGCTGGTGCCGTTGCTATTTGGCTCATTAGCGGCTGGTGGCACACCGCAGGTTTCTCGCTGAGCTCCATTATCGCCCGCTATTGTCGCGCCGCACGTCATTATCGGGGCGGTGAAAAGCGAGCTTTTGTCACCGTCTGGCACGGTGTCTGTTGTTCCGCTGGCCGCCGTGCGGTCCCGCGCAGCCCTATTGTCTCAGGCGCCGAGCTTGTACGCCCACCGCAGCATCCGCAATTGAGGTGTGACTCACGAACAGTTCTTCGGAGCTTATTTACATATACACCTCGAAGGCGCTACATCGAGTGGGTTGGCAAGGTCAACAGCATAGCTGTCTCAGTCAATATGACGCAGACCAACGTCTCACGGTTCAGACGCAGAGCGTCATTTGGTTGGATGGCGGTTATCGCTGAAAGAACCGGTTTTCGTTTATATGTTTTTTTTTTCACTTCAGTTTTAACCTGACAATTAAAACCGCTAAAATTCGTTTCTGAAATAACCGATTTTTGGTTTTGTATTTCTATTATTTCCTGTAATAAATGTAGAAATCAAGCAAAGATTGAAAAATTTTGATTCTCACAGTTTCAAGACTGAAAATCAAAATCTTAAGTTAAATAGGTTAATAAAAGAAAATTTAGTCCTTCCACTGTTCGCTGCTTTTGTCGAAAAGTAGTGTGGATGAATACTACACTACTGGCCATTAAAATTGCTACACCACGAAGATGACGTGCTACAGACGCAAAATTTAACCGACAGGAAGAAGATGCTGTGATATGCAAATGATTAGCTTTTCAGAGCTTTCACACAAGGTTGGCGCCGGTGGCGACACCTACAACGTGCTGACATGAGGAAAGTTTCCAACCGATTTCTCATACACAAACAGCAGTTGCCGGCGTTGCCTGGTGCAACGTTGTTGTGATGCCTCGTGTAAGGAGGAGAAATGCGTACCATCACGTTTTCGACTTTGATATAGGTCGGATTGTAGCCTATCGCGATTGCGGTTTATCGTATCGCGACATTGCCGCTCGCGTTGGCCGAGATCCAATGACTGTTAGCAGAATATGGAATCGGTGGGTTCAGGAGGGTAATACGGAACACCGTGCTGGATCCCAACGGCCTCGTATCACTAGCAGTCGAGATGACAGGCATCTTATCCGCATGGCTGTAACGGATCGTGCAGCTACGTCTCGATTCCTGAGTCAACAGATGAGGACGTTTGCAAGACAACAACCATCTGCACTAACAGTTCGACAACGTTTGCAGCAGCATGGACTATCAGCTCGGAGACCATGGCTGCGGTTACCCTTGACGCTGCATCACAGATAGGAGTGCCTGCGATGGTGTACTCAACGACGAACCTGGGCGGACGAATGGCAAAACGTCATTTTTTCGGACTAATCCAGGTTCTGTTTACAGCATCATGATGGTCGCACTGTGTTTGGCGACATCGCGGTGAACGCCATACTCTCGTATCACCCTGCGTGATGGCATGGGGTGCCATTGGTAACATACCTCGGTCACCTATTGTTCGCATTGACGGCACTTTGAACAGTGGACGTTACATTTCAGATGTGTTACGACCCGTGCTCTACCCTCCATTCTATCCCTGCGAAACCCTACATTTCAGCAGGATAATGCACGACCGCATGTTGCAGGTCCTGTACGGCCCCTTCTGGATACAAAAAATGTTCGACTGCTGCCCTGGCCAGCACATTCTCCAGATCTCTCACCAACTGAAAACGTCTGGTCAATGGTGGGCGAGCAACTGGCTCGTCACAATACGCCAGTCACTACTCTTGATGAACTGTGGTATCATGTTGAAGCTGCATGGGCAGCTGTACCTGTACACGCCATCCAAGCTCTGTTTGACTCAATGCCCAGGTGTATCAGGGCAACACCGACTTAAAGGAAGGCCTCGGCGCTTGTCGGTGACGTCACGTCAGCTAGGCACGGCGAACGCCAGGTCTGTTGCAGGCAGAAACGCCTGGGCGTGCTTATCATAATAAATCTCTTATTTTTGGACAATATGTTTGGTGTTGTTTTGGATTTTCCAGTTTTATTTAGATGAAAGATTTTCTTACTATCGTAAAGCTACAAATGAAAATCATAGTTCTGTATTACTGAATCCTGTCGAAACAAACGTAGATCAATATGAGAAGATGCTTTGCCCCATTACAAGCTTCGGAAATTTTACATTCAAGTAACTATATTTACTTGATCCATTTTCTTATCGAAACTTACCCCAACCCCCTTACAATGAACTCGTTTCTTTTATTTATTTATTTATTTTCGTTTGACATCGTCACTGGAAATGTGAACTAATTTCCATGTGTAAATGTCCAACTGTTGCCAGTCATTAGATTACAGTTGTTTTCAACGTAAGGAATTCTAAACAGGAAACAAATAGCTTCATACATCGAAAACACTGCTGGGCTTAAACTTTTTTAACATGCACATTAGAAAAGATAAATATTCTCCTCCTGCAACTGAAAGGAGAAACTTTATAAGATAAAAAAATTTTATTTGATAAAACAAATATCTCTCTTTTGTCTCTTCTTCTGTCCCCCACCCCCTCCCCCAACGTGTACAATCGCAAGATATTTCATTGACATTCAGTGCTCCTCAGCCCATAGTCAACCCAGATACCTAAAGAAAAGCACCAATATGATCACAGTTTCTTGCAAAAGGAACCCAGAACAAACGTAACTTCCCCAGATTTACAAATAAGGTAAAGAAGCACGAATTCTGTTGCTGCTGGACCATGAAGTTGTTTTTGTACGTCAATCCTTAAAACAGGCGGAAATTTAAGTTCAGGAGTATACTATTTGTTAAGAAGTGTAATGAATTGCACAATTAATTGATTGCAGAAATCTCTCAGAACAATGTGTGTTGGTCAACTACCGCAAATAGTTTCACATTTTCCTGTGTCAGAGAGGGAGACATCACCATTATGAGTATGCCTGCAACAGACCTGGCGTTCGTCGTGCCTAGCTGACGTGACGTCACTAAAAAGCGCCGAGGCCTTCTTCTGAGTCGGTGTTGATCAGGGCCGTTATTACGGCTAGAGGTGGTTGTTCTGGGTACTGATTTCTCAGGAACTATGCACCCAAATTGCCTGAAAATGTAATCACATGTCAGTTCTAGTATAACATATTTGTCCAATGAATACCCGTTTATCATCTGCATTTCTTCTTGGTGTAGCAATTTTAATGGCCAGTAGTGTACAAAAAATTTGCCTGTATTATCCTATTGTTTCTGATTTTTCTATACTCTGCTCGAAAATCGTGTTGTAATTGCGGATCATACTGCTATCTGGGCATTACTAATATCAGTGCTAAAAGTGTAAACTGAGTCTTAAGAACTCTGTTTTTAGAGCTACTTTCTGTTTTTTGTGTACTGTGAATGAGTTGTTAAGCTTTTAATTACTATTACCACAGTTTCAAGCGCATTCAAAATTTACGAATAAAACTTACTTCTTTTTCAAAAAAGGTTAATTTAAACGCCAAAAATTTTAGCACTGCTGCTATGGCTAATTGATAATTCTGTTTTTTACTCAGCTATTACCATATTTTTACAAACCAGCAACTTCGTCATTTTCCTTACAAGTTTTATGGAAACCACGAGAAAATGAATCGGGTTACTGGACAGGGATTTTAACCGCGTTGTACGGTAGCTCAAACAGAGTGTAGCAAAGCCAAATCAGAAATGCTGAACTTCATTTCCGTATGCCCGTTTGCAAAAGAGGATCCAGGGATACTGGTCCAGTTTTTATTCTCGCGCAACCGCAAAGGCGACTGATGCACTAACCAATGTCAGCAGCGTTGAGAAACAGTTGAAAACTAAAGCGGATGTCCGTTCCCGGTAGCTGAGTGTTCGCCGGCACGGTAGCTCAGCGTGTTCCGTCAGAGAGCTGGTTGGCATCTGTAATAAAAAAACTGAGTGGAAGGATCAACAAACGAAGTTGAACGGATGCCATGTGACGTCCGCAACGACCAAAGACAACGATAATCAACGAAAAAAAAAAAGTTGTCAGCGCGAGAGAATGCCAATCCTAAGGGCCCGGGTTCGATTCCCGGCTGGGTCGGAGATTTCCTTTGCTCAGGGACTGGGTGTTCTGTTGTCCTAATCATCATCATTTCATCCCTATCGAGGCGCAAGTCGCCGAAGTGGCGTCAAATCGAAAGACTTCTACCCGGCGAAGGGTCTACGCGACGCGCGGCCATAGGCACACGACATTTACATTTTACTAAACCGGATCAATACCCCAGGGCCATAACACCTCTTGTCAGATTCACTTCGCAGTTGAGTTAAGGCATTATATACAGTAGATCCCTATAACATCAGACTGTGCCTTGTGTTTGGGTGAAAACATGGGCCACACACGTCTACATCAAGGGTAATTGCAGTGACCCACATAAAATATTAGACTGGCGAACATTTTCAGGATTTATTTTTCGATTTTTTAAATTTTTTGTCTAGATTTATCATGTTAAAAGCTGTTTAGTCGTGCAAGATGGTCATTGAAGTGTAGCTTGCTATATATTCTTCCAACTAAGCATTACATTTACGAGTGCAAAGCAATTTTAAATGGGCTCGAGTGGAGTACTTAAACGTGCCCTGAGTACTGGCAGTTTACGCACCTAGTGGGGCACGCTTACGCATATCATAGAACGCAATAATCAGTAAACAGATCACAGAACTAAAATTTTCAAAATATGTTTTCTATGCAGAAAACAAAATTACAGGCTTACTTACACTAATTAACGCGGTAAAATACAAAACGTTTACTGGTGGTAAACAAATGTTTGGCGAACTTCAATCTGTTAGCGAAAAATGAACTAGACTGAAGTTTGAATGCTACTGAAACATCTATTTGTCTTCATTGTCCGAGCTGAAATTTATACACACAAAAAATGAGTTTTCTGTTGAAAAATCGTTGTGAATCCACGGTTTTCATCAAAGCACTGGATCTATTCTTGATTTCTTTTTGACTTGTTGTATCATTTCAAGCAGTATATACAAAAGCAATATTCATTCTCTTCGTCAGACTGCTGCAGGATAGTTTGTGATAAGAAATTGAGAGGAAGAACGAGACGACAGACGGCATAAATGGAAGCAGAAATTACGCGAACGTGAAGAGGATAGCAGAAGTCAGTACAGCATGGAGAGTTACCATATAGAGACCTGTCTTTCGGCAGAAACTGAGGCATAATAGTGGTATCAGAAGTAGGCCTCGGCGCATTTTTCCTTGTTCTTGCTTTTAGCAAGTTTTGTCCTTATCTGTCATTGCTTTCACAGAATTAATTCTCCTTGCTTCAGATTCATTACATTTAAATATTTCTTCTAGCAAAATCACGCTTTATCCTCCTGCTGTTGTCCTAAAATATTCTTGACTGAGGCACGACCTGGGACGGCAAAGTAGGCTAGTGCGTAAACGGGCCCCAGCATAACTGCTTAAACGTGCCCCATCGCCATGTTTCAGTTAATTTCGAAACTACAGTAGTAACTTTCAGGCACTGAAATTATACGAATGTACATCGTGAAGTAGAAGAATCTCCTGTAACCATATTACATTTATAATCTATTCTAAACTCGACGTTTGCCGGCCGAAGTGACTGTGCGGTTCTAGGCGCTACAGTCTGGAGCCGAGCGACCGCTACGGTCGCAGGTTCGAATCCTGCCTCGGGCATGGATGTGTGTGATGTCCTTAGGTTAGATAGGTTTAAGTAGTTCTAAGTTCTAGGGGACTGATGACCTCAGATGTTAAGTCCCATAGTGCTCAGAGCCATTTGAACAATTTTTTTCGACGTTTGAGTAACATAATTTACTCACTTTGCATAAAAGCACAGATACTGGATGTTCTTCTCACTCAGACGTTCACTCAACTGGTGCCATCAAATCTGTGAGAGTCCTCAATAGATGGCAGTACTAACCATCCACTGGTGATAGCGTTCTAGCAAGAATGATTCCCGAGAACGTGCTTTGCGTAAACTGCTCCGTTCGTAAACGTGCCCCAGACTCCCCTCTTAGCTCAAATGTGATGCAGTATGTGGAATACAACGATATTCTCGAACCAACCAGCAGGGATTCCGAAAACTTCGCTCGTGCGAAACCCAGCTCTCGCTACTCACGGATCTTAAAAGCCATGGATCTGCGAAAGCAGTTGGGAGCAGTATTTCTTGGATCCCGAAAATGTTTGTACCAATACCACACAAGCGTTTATTAATTTAATGTATCGCAGAGGTATCAAGACAGTACCTGACTGCCGCAGCGGCTAATCAGAACCAGTCACTAACGCGACAGTAAACGTGACTGCTCGACAATCTGCACTAATAGCCTACACTGCAAGCTGCAGCAGTTCCAAGGTGGAGTTCTCTATCACTCGAGGACTTAGTAGCTACAAGTGGTAGTGGCGCAGTGTTGAATGCTACGAGGTATGCAGCATGAATATGTGCGTCCAGTGTTAAGAAGCCATACAGTCTGTCTTCCTCTACCGCTATTTGTATTTCAGTTCTCTGCACTCAATATTCAAAGCAGCAGGTTCATCCGAAAACCCGCCAGGGTGGTCGCGTGTGTTAACGCTACCGCTTCTGGGACGCGGTGACACGCTGATCCCGGATCGAATCTGCGTGGTGGTTTAGTGACGAGGGATCGGTGCGGCGGGCAGCCTGGAGGCGGTCTTTAGGCGGTTTCTCACATGACAGTAGGTGTATATCGGGGTGGATACCATGTTGCGCCTCAGAGACACAAAACGGACTCTTAGAACACTTCCACATACATTCACGCAGAATTTACTATTTATTACTATATATGTAGGCAGATGGGTACGCTGCTTCTGTCCTGCTTTGTCCTGGGGGTGGAGTGTGAGGAGGGGAGGGAAGGGTTGCATTAGATGCTGATGACCTTAACTGTTTGGTCTCCCCTAAATACCTACCGCCATCGCCATTATCATAAAAGAAAGAATTCCGACACAAAGATCTTCACGGCTGTTTGTATCTGAAAATGTCATGCTCTAGACAGATCTTCCCACCCCTGTTACAGGCATCAGAGGCGCGTGACGACACAGTTGTTTTCATATTACACAGACCGCCCATGGTCTGCGGTTTTTGCTACTGCTCGTAGCTTTAGAATTAAAATGGTTCGCTGTTGTGTATGATTTACTTGCTGTACGTGATAAATAGACTGAATATTGAACGGTGCATATATTTATAACACTTTATCCACAAGTGTCTATTATTGAATCCTACTAGCGCAGAAGTGTGAGAGAAGTAGGTGGCTGGTATCGCCAGTGTTAGAAAATTTCGACACGGAGAGGGAAAAGTTAGATTTGCGACAGTTTTTCATGAAAGACGTTAAGTGAAAATATATAAATATAGCAGTATTAAACATGGATGTTACTCAGCAACCGTATACTAGTTTCAACATATGATTACAGTCAACCGATTGCACATAACTGGTAGGTAAACTGACCTAGGTTACGACACCTATTAGGGACGTCTTCATCAGAATTAAATTATGATAAATCCTATAAAATAAAACATAGAAAATTAGATAGGGCAAGAAACACACAACCACGATGGCAATTTTCATGAGGTACAAAGGTTAATTATGTAAATCTGCATTGCTAAAAAGCAGTGTTCAGAATTTAGAACAGCTATGCTCATGTCAAAATTGAAATAAAACGTTCTAGCTTTGCGACTTGTGCCCAGCAGGAACAACATCATACCGACCGGCGCAGTGGCTTACACTACTGCCACGAAAACAACACGAGTTGCGCCGCCTATCAGGGGCGGACAGTGACATTTCCATTACTAGCAGCGTATAGAACTCAAGTACCTAAAGCCGTCGGCTCACGGACCATGCATCCGAACGTTGAGCGTTGACAGTGCCGAGTTTCTGACGTCATAGCGTGGAATAGCACGTTGGGGAGTCTTTCCGAACGTGCAGAGCAATATCTAGCATGTCAGATATTCTGAGCGTGCATCAGAGCGTTTACCAATCAGATGGCACAACGCCACCTACGTCACATGCACGGCATGCATCTCTCTCCAGCTTTGAGCTGTGAGGCGCGATATTGGCATTCAGTTTAAGCCTATACGTATATATGTCGTTTCTGAGCACCATCAAATTGGGAATCACTCGATAATCCGTTGTTAAATGCGTGATTCGTTGCAATAAAATAATGAGAGACATCATATTCTTGACAAAAGAATTATTGTAACTTGCGTATTATGAGAGTATGTCATTTGAAGGTAGCGACACACTGAGGATCCACCAAAAACACATTGTTCTTGGTACAATTTGTTATAATAAAATTTCAGTTAATAACATAGCTACGATTAAAGCATTTAACAAGTGGCAACATCTTAGAATTATCTGTAATCGTTGTTGTCGCTTTAGCGTAGTCCGTAGTGCTGATGGCTTATGATTAGTAACGTGATCTGATGAGGGTTCGCGTCTCGTAAATTAATTATTTTTAACATTCGCGTATATAATAGGTTCTGATGCTTCATTATTAGTTTAATGTAAGTATATACTACAATATTTGATGTTATGTAATTTTTTTTTTTTTTTTTTTTTTTTTTTTTTTTTGAGGAGTGAGTTTGTTCGATTGGCTTAATCTAATCTAGGAACAGTGATCAACTACGAATGACCTTAAGGTTTTACTAAATGCGGGAAAGATAAAATAGAGTTTATCTCATGTGAAGAACTATTGCAAATTTGTGTCGCACTGTTTGTAATGGAACTTTTATAAGCCTGTTTCCTTATTGATTGCACATGGTACTTTCCTTTTTGTCTTAAAACATGTACATCAATATTGAAGTTTTTAGTTGTGTATGTTACATATACAACAACGTGACTAGGATATGAACAATGGGGAAATGTGCGTTTTAATAGAGCTAACGTGGGAGTTTTACGCGCGCCTGTTGAGCAGTGTGATTTACGATCTAGAAACGTCCCACAACTGCCGCTGGAGTGCGTTGCGATCGCCTATACCACGTTGGGGCCCACGTACCGTATGCACAAGTCGCATCGTTCCTGAGCGTTCAGCAGCACGTTGAACTTGGCACGCTCAACGTTAACGTTCGACAGCACGGTCCGTGTGCCGACGGCTTAAGGCCTAGGAAACTGTACGGAAAAGAAGGCTGCCGACGAGGCATTGTGTCGTATGCTGCCCATTCGTCTAATGTAGGGTGCCTAGGAAGCTGTTTTCTCGGATAGCTAGACAGCAATTCGAGTAAATATTATTAATGGACTTTACTACAGTAAGTTAAATTGACAATATTTAATTTTGTGTTCTGACAATGAGGGTCCCAAGCAACTGGCAACACGCAAATAATCAGTGGCCTTTGATATATACCATTTCAGTGCAAGCAATACACAAAAGTTCACAAATCACGGCTAATTGGTTTGTATGACGGCTCGTCTTCTAGTGCAGCCGCGGCTAGGAGGCGCGGCGCTTCTATTCTCTTCGTATAGGGGCCACTCCTGTCGTTGTGTCGTCCTAGTCAGCGTACGTCGTCTCACAGCCCTCTCTGCTGTAACGTTCCAGGCCGACGTGACGGCGCTTGTTGTTACGCCGACACACACTGTGCGACTGAAGAAGACAAAACATCCGCTGCTGGTGAGCGACTGGCGAAAATTGGCAGGAGGGGAGCCTCTGGCTGGAAAACTGAAGTTGCAAAAGAGTTTATGCGGAAGTGTCACGGTACCTGCGGCACTTACAAAGTATCTGAAACACCATGGCCGGAAGCCCACGTAGCCGCCTCACAAAACGCTTCGGAAGACGCAGCGACCTCATGGTTTCTGGCACGTTTTAGAGGCATCAGGGATACCACAATTTTCGCCTCTGGTGGCCAAACGTCGCTGTATCTCGGGGTACCAGCCCGAAGCCCGTCGACGGTAGCTAACCTATCGCCTTATCTTATAGGGGGGCCAACACCCCTTTTGTCGGCACACAACACACACAGACCTTGTTCACTTCCTACCCAGCAATCGAAGGCAAACTACAAGTAACCTGCAACAACAAGACATCAAACTGCTCGACTATTTCACTGTAAGTTTTTAATACCAAGGTGACTAATTTTACTAACAACTCTGAATAAAAACAAGACAATAAAAATTACTCCTGGTATCGTTTCGGCGATATATCAGCGATATGAATGAACACATTCACATAAAACATAGGGAATAAGCTTCTCTACGATCTCTGACTTATTGACTTATTTATCACTCGGACACTTCGCACAGTGAAGATTGAAATATCTGGACATACAGGTGTGTTTACAACAGCGTCCCAAAAATTTGACCTTCGACTTTCAAAGAAATTGGTATATGATATAGTCAGCATTATTAAATGGAAGACAGACTACACCTTCCGCAGAAAAGTTTCAAGACTGATTTTGTTCATGGTGTCAACGCACTGAGTACGGTGGCAGTTTGAACTAACAAAACAACAGATGTGCATTCGAGCAGCCACTTCTGAGCGGGCATGTTTCAGATTGGACGTGCGGCAGTAACGTCATCGTTGTTGTGCCACAAATCACAATGGTTCAACGAAGTGAACATCCCTGAATCCAGTGGTCAAGATATTCTCCAGAATGTTTTGGAGAAAGCGTACAGGGTTATTACAAATGATTGAAGCGATTTCACAGCTCTAGAATAACTTTATTATTTGAGATATTTTCACAATGCTTTGCACACACATACAAAAACTCAAAAAGTTTTTTTAGGCATTCACAAATGTTCGATATGTGCCCCTTTAGTGATTCGGCAGACATCAAGCCGATAATCAAGTTCCTCCCACACTCGGCGCAGCATGTCCCCATCAATGAGTTCGAAAGCATCGTTGATGCGAGCTCGCAGTTGTGGCACGTTTCTTGGTAGAGGAGGTTTAAACACTGAATCTTTCACATAACCCCACAGAAAGAAATCGCATGGGGTTAAGTCGGGAGAGCGAGGAGGCCATGACATGAATTGCTGATCATGATCTCCACCACGACCGATCCATCGGTTTTCCAATCTCCTGTTTAAGAAATGCCGAACATCATGATGGAAGTGAGGTGGAGCACCATCCTATGGTACTTTTAGCTTCCTGCTTGCTGTATTCGTCGACTTCCGCGGGCTACGCGTGAAACTTGCCCGCACGCGTTCAACCGTTTCTTCGCTCACTCCAGGCCGACCCGTTGATTTCCCCTTACAGAGGCATCCAGAAGCTTTAAACTGCGCATACCATCGCCGAATGGAGTTAGCAGTTGGTGGATCTTTGTTGAACTTCGTCCTGAAGTGTCGTTGCACTGTTATGACTGACTGATGTGAGTGCATTTCAAGCACGACATACGCTTTCTCGGCTCCTGTCGCCATTTTGTCTCACTGCGCTCTCGAGCGCTCTGGCGGCAGAAACCTGAAGTGCGGCTTCAGCCAAACAAAACTTTATATGAGTTTTTCTACGTATCTGTAGTGTGTCGTGACCATATGTCAATGAATGGAGCTATAGTGAATTTATGAAATCGCTTCAATCATTTTTAATAGCCCTGTATGTACAGTTTGTCCTGCATACCTTGAGTTACAAACAAAAACAACGATGAGTGGACGCCTGCTTCGAACTGCAATGAATAGTATTGATATTTCTTTTCTGCGAAAAATCATCGCTGGTTTGGTTTTATAAACAGCAATCTACAACAGAATAAAGTGCAGAATGGGTCTATGATGGTTCGCCAAGACCGAAGAAGGTGCGAATGTGACGCGCGAGTTGAACAACGTCTCAAAGAAGGATTATCTGACAGTTTCTAATGGTTGTAAGAAGGTGCTGTACAGTGTGCTCAGATGGGGAGGAAGACTGTAGAGCCCTGAAGCATTAAAGCCACCATCTCAGCGTTTTTCTGTTTTTTATTAATTCACAATTTTTCGGCTGGCCGGTTTGGCATACTCAGAAACAGAGTTTTTAGTATATTCTGAAGTATAAACACCTTTTCGTTAAAGGAATTAAGCATTATATGTAGTTTTTAGCATTTCTTATCCATTTTTTGAAATATCAGATCATTGGATATAATTTAGCGAGAAAAGTGCCTCTACTTCAATCACTAAGCGACAAAACGACTTATAACACCATGTACACGAATTAAAATAGACTATATGTAATCTCATTGAAACATCTTATACAAAAGGGTAGGAAAGTGACTGAAAGTCAGTAAGAAAGCAGTGAATATCTTGCAAGAATTACCTCGTAAATGTATCAGCTAAATCAAGTATATAAGTAACAATAACTGAGGCATTTATTAAGGAAAAATCCACGATGTTTAATAATCAGATTAAAATCTCTGTATTTTTATTATTTGAAAAAGGTTGTGTGGCATTAGATTGAAACACCAGCTCAGTAGCGCAAGGATAAAGCAAAAAATCGAAACTGGTCATATTCCTGTTTAACGAACGACTCTAATATATACTTGAAGGTATTTAGTGAAACTACGGAAAACTTAAATCTAGACAACTGAACTGATTTTATAAGGGTCGAAAAAAAGTTTCCGGAAGTGTGCCCGAATATCTCTCAGCTGAAATGGCCTCAATTCAGTGCGATATGGGGACGTGCTTCGTCACGAAGCGGCTGCACCCCTTGGCGCACCATTCCATAAAGCCGGTTTTCGACAGATAAGCTGCCCCATACACATTCTTCATTCTCCGATGGATGTCTATCGACGTTTGTCCTTCGGCAGCCAAGGAAGGAACAACAGCACGCTGGCCGTGATTGGAAGCCTTTGCTAATAACTTCGCCATAGTTCACGTTTCCGCATTCACCGCACGCACTTCGGGAAGACAAGAATGCCACACTGATCCCTTGCATACACATCGATGCTTGTATATACGCACCGGAGTCGCGCTAAGTTACATATACGCTGCAGCAACACCCTCGAAACGAAACTTTTTAATCACCCTTATAGAAATACGATTCTCACAAAAAGCTGAAAATTTTCTCTACGACGGTGCCAAATCGTTCAATAATAAATGCTATAGACTAGTTCGCTAAGAACAGAAAGCGAGCAGAACACTGCTTACTCTACTATAGCAAATGTTGAATGTTGGGGAACGGTACAGTGGTAGCATTACGTAGTGCGCCAATTATCCGCACTGAGATTGTTAATGTCTTTGTACCTACGCAGCCGCTTTTCCGTGTTCTAATGGTATTTACTGTCACCGTATGCTAGTTACGTGTACGTGTCACGTCTGTGTGTATTATGGTGACGGTATGATAACGCGAGGACGTTTATTTGTATTTAGGCGTCAGGCTCAGTGATTTCTTTGACTGCTAACTACATCCCAAGGACGATATTTTATTGCTGAAACATGGGTCTTAAAATTAGGTATATACAGTGTGTTTGACATTTCCTACTGCAAGGTTCCAGAGGTTGTAGAGAGTACTTAGTAGATAAAGCTATGATAGGAAGCCATGTCCTGGAATGTAACGTTTGGATGTAAAATAAGTTTGAAAAACGGATCGCCTTCAAATCTCACACTTCACGGTACGCACACAAACTGAGAAGAGGCTCTTAGATACTTAACATTCCTGCAAGATGCACTGGTGCAGTTATTTGAAGATTTGGCACTGTCAGTCCGTTAGTAAACATGGTACCAACATGATGGCTTATCCGCCCATTTCGTACGCAGCGCCCGCGAACATTTCGGCCAAACTTGCCGTGAAAGGTGGATACATCGAGGTGGACCAACTCCCTGGTCATCACATCTCAAGATATAACTCCTCTCGATTCTTTTATAGTGGTGCCACATGAAGTGTCTTGAGTGTGAGACTCTCATACTGCCGCAAGAAAATGTACTTGTACGAGTTCTGGCGGCAGCATACATTATTCAGCGCACGTCAAGGACTGTGGACCGTGTGTATGAAAGCATGCTTCGCAGATACATAGCGTGCAGCGATCAGCAGAGTCTACTGTCTGTTTACCGTAAAATAGGAGATTTGAAAGTGCTCCGATCTTCACACTTATTTTATAACCAAACGGTACATTTCCAGACAGTGGTTCCTTATCAAAAATGTATCGACTAAGTCCCCTCTGCAATTCCTAGAATTGTGTAACAGGTGAAACGTCCCCTTAAAAAAATTATAAATGACTATGCTTAAACTGACACACAATATTTTTAGCGCAACGCAATCTGATTTTCAAAAATCCCTACAAAAGAATGGCCCTGACTAACAATAACCTATACCTTTTATGAATCACTTACCTCACAAAAATCTTCGTTATTCAAACTACTGCAATACAGCGTGCGCCAATACTGCCAGCTGAATAAAAGATTCTAACTACTGAAGGCACTAACTACTAATAGGCATAGTTAGCGAATGAAAGATTTTGATAGAGAACAAACAATGTATTTACCTTAATAGTGTTCAAAAGTCATAGTTCATGACATCCAGTCTTACAAATTTACTGTCTCTGATGGACACACGTCCACATCATCCGCTCTCAAAATTCCGCCATCTCACTCCCCACATCCACCACTGCTGGCGGCTCACCTCCAACTGCGCAGCGCTACGCATTTTTAACATCCAGCTGCCCAACACTACAACAGCAAACAACAATGCAAATCAGCCACAGACTGCACACAGCACAGCCAGTGATGTTCATACAGAGCGCTACGTGGCGTTACCAATAAAAAAAACCTAAACAGCCTACTTACACAGGTAATGCGAAACACGCTTAATGATACGTTTCTTATCTCCGTCACATTTATACAGTGGTGTGCAAAACTTAAGGTTGAAAGTAATTTTCGCATTATGTGTCACTGTCAAGTAAGTATAACTCGCTGAAACTTGGATCAATAAACTATAATCTAAAAAATCAATTCTACAAAATATACTAAGACAAAATTCGGCAAAATTATTTTTATTAAATAATTAAATAAACAAAAAATAAATATAATAAAATAAATAATCGTTTACCAATTCATGTTAATAAGCATACAACAACTACTATAATTCAGAATAAAATCTGATTAATAGGATAGAATTGAATACCTCGGAATGGTGTTTTATTATAAAATGGTAAAATTATTAAGATTCTAATTGATAAGAATAATGCAATAACATACGTAGAACGAACTACTGCACTATAACACAGTAGGTAACTTTTGTATCCTGCCTGGACAAGCGGCGCGTGGGGTTTGCTCCTGTGAATTGTTTCTGAAATACAGGCCGAGAGTGAAGGAAGCGAGTAGGAGCAGGAGGCGTGAATCACTTCGGTATTGCATGTAACTTTAACACTTTTTACTAGAGTCAAAAACACAAGTAAATATCAAAGTCATACATAACTTTGGCTAGGATTAGCACGTAGGTGTGAAGCCGTAGTCCACGTCTAATCTAATACAAAGTCTCAATAGCAACCTAGTCCTCTCGGTAGTCGAAGCGATATTTCCAAATCGTCTGCTCTTGATGAAATGGCCCGAAATCAAGTCTTTACTCATTGAGCGTCACAGCGTCGGCCAGACGCTGTAGTCTCTCGTAGTGCCAACTTACGAGAGCGTGCACCTACGTTGTGGCATCGTAACTATCGACGCCTCAGTAACTGAAAGAAATACGCAATAAAACGAACAGTAATGAAACTTATATTGATAGACAATAATTGCACTGAAGTTACCACGATACCTGATACTTCCGAGTACTACAAAAGGCGAGACAGGATTCTTAACGTGGTGTGTTATCACCATGGACGATAATACATGCTCCACAACGTGCTCCCACGTTGGCAACAAGGCTATCAAGCAGTTCGTGCGGCAGGGTGTTCCACTCATCCACCAGCGCGGTCAACAAGGCGCTGGCTGGTCTTTGGTGCGTGCCGAAATGCTGCAATACGTCTGCTCAGCGCGTCCCACACGTGCTCGATGGGATTTAACCTTCTACTGCCCGCTGTTGCCATTTGGTAACAAGCCATACATTTACGTGTAATGTTGAGGGAAGCACTCGTACATATGTGTTGACGCCGTCCGGCAGCACACGTAGTCTGGCTGCAACGAGCTAGACTGTTACTTGCGAAGAAACAGTCACGATCGTAAAATATCATTTATTTAAAATAAACGGTTTCGGCACGAACAGTAGACCATCTTCAGACTGACTGCACCATTTGCTTGAGCTGGCGACGTTCTGAGTGGGTGCGTACAGTTAGAGCAGTTATTGTCTTGACCAAACGCAACTGCTCAGCACACTGCCAGCTCAAACAAATGGTGCAGTCAGTCCGAAGATGGCCTACTGTTCGTGCCGAAACCGTTCATTTTAATTAAAAGATATTTTACGATTTTGCGATCGTGACTGTTTCTTCATCTCACAAGTAAGATCGCTGACACTCCCAACCACATTGGTTAAAATCATGGGTCTAGACTGTGTTCAGCGTCATTATGTTCTCAGAAACAGATAAAAATCTTTTTTGAAGGTCAAGTGTACGTCAACATTCGCGAAAGCAGCTGCAAGAGTGAGTTATTTCAGCCATTTAAGATCAGATCTAGCTAAATTTTTAAGATATGTAAAATATTGATTAATGATAGCACATACTTTGCTTCCATGCCTCTGTAACTGAACCATTAATAATTAATCAATATTTCCGATTTGTTGCCGTAAGGCAAAAAAAATCTAGATTTTTGAATATTACTGGTGTGGAGCGAGGATTTAAGTTGAGCAGTAAGTGTCTAGTCTACCAAAATAGCCGGCCGGAGTGGCCGTGCGGTTCTAGGCGCTACAGCCTGGAGCCGAGCGACCGCTACGGTTCGCAGGTTCGAATCCTGCCTCGGGCATGGATGTGTGTGATGTCCTTAGGTTAGTTACGTTTAATTAGTTCTAAGTTCTAGGCGACTGATGACTTCAGAAGTTAAGTCACATAGTGCTCAGAACCATTTGAACCATTTTGAACCTACCAAAATATTTAGCGAACTAAACAGTCTCTCTATTGAATCAATGAACAAAGAAGGCAAAATCTCATTACCAAATTAAGCATTTCGAAACATGAAGATCACTTAAAATTTAACTTTTCGTTGATTCAGTTCCGACCCTCTGAGAACGGATTCTCTGATTTGCCTCTTGGACATTTAAGGCACAACTAAAACTGACAAGGGGAGGCCGCCAATTGTGAAATTCAGATTCGATTCATACTGCGCATAATAAAAGCTCATGGCCAAAGGTGTAATGTGGCAAAGCACCAAGACGCACTTCTCAGCCGTTGTCGAGAAAATCGACAGTTAAAAGAAACCGTTGCGGTGAAATACTCTCTACGATGTCTGATTTCCTACAGCATCGTGGAGCAGCGGTAAGCGCTAGGGTTTACAACCCGAGGGTCGCCGGATCGAATCTCGCACCAGCCAAGTTTTTTTTTAGTGTTTGTTTTTTGTAATTCAAATATATATATATATATAAAATTCCCGGCAATCAGTTGCAACAATTATGCATATAATGAATTGTTGAAAGTCGTTTGTCGTGGAAAAACTGGCGACTTCGAACATGATTATGTTTTCCGCAAACAAAGTTGTATTTCACAAATGTTATTAATTGTCTTCATAATGTACACGTGTAGTTAACGGAAGACGTAGAAACGATATTCCGAAAGGAATACGTATAGTGTAAGTCGTTGTTGTTGTTGTTGTGGTCCTCAGTCCTGAGACTGGTTTGATGCAGCTCTCCATGCTACTCTATCCTATGCAAGCTTTTTCATCTCCCAGTACCTACTGCAACCTACATCCTTCTGAATCTGCTTAGTGTATTCATCTCTTGGTCTCCCTCTACGATTTTTACCCTCCACGCTGCCCTCCAATACTAAATTGGTGATCCCTTGATGCCTCAGAACATGTCCTACCAACCGATCCCTTCTTCTGGTCAAGTTGTGCCACAAACTTCTCTTCTCCCCAATCCTATTCAATACTTCCTAATTAGTTAGGTGATCTACCCATCTAGTGTAAGTCAAGCGTTCGAATTAGAGTAGAGACCCCACGAAATATATATATATATATATATATATATATATATATATATATATATATATATATATATATATATTTGAATTACAAAAAACAAATACTAAAAAAAAAGAAGGTTGCATGGCGCGAGATTCAATCCGGCGACCTTCAGATTACTTTTTTTTCCTGACCGCTTTTTTTTAAGGTAACGCTACCCCCTTTTTTTTGCTTTTATTTTTTCAAGGGAACCACTTTTTTATTTTTTTTGTTTTATTTTATTTGTTATTTTTGTATCCAACGTCAGGCTTACCACCTTTGCTGACATACATTTAGTTGTACTATCGCATAAATAGTGTCTACAAAGTCCATATGTTGACAAATAGTGGCTAATTAGAAAATTAATTAATTAAAGAAATGAATAAAACTGAAAATGCCCAAATGAAAGACATGAAGACATTGCGGATAGTACAAATACAGAAGAAACATGCTCCTGTAGCAATGGAATGAAATTCGTGTCGGGGGCGACACCTGCTCACGACCCGACGTTCGATAGAGCAAGAGAGCCATCTATCGACTCGTTCTCCAGACGTTGGTGTAAGACTGGGTCGTCTTCTCGAAATTAACTAAGGGTCCGTAAGTGTGATCGATGTCTATCTCGGCTTCTTCGTCTATCTCATCTCTCACCCGCCACACCCCATCTGGCCGGCGGGTCGGTAAATGTAAGTCGCAAGTAATTAGCGAAGTCTTGCCTATATTTCTTATGCTGTTGCAGCTTCGTGTGTCCATCCAGGAGAAAATGCCAAAAATCAATTTTGTCCTTTTCCGATTCGCTATACACGTAGCCCACCACCATTCCCCGCACCCATGTCACTGCATTGGTTTTTTGGACCGGGAAATAAGATTCTTGGGGGAAAAAAAGTGTGTCTGATGAAATTGTTTGAGGGGCGGAGCGTAACAGGAACACCAATATCTGTTGTGCCAAGTGCCACACTGGAGCCGTCCCACTACATGCTAAACGATGTTCATCAGTGTCTACTGTTGCGCAGCGTAAACATAGTGGAGTGTCTGCCAAATGAATCGCGTGCCTCCGTTGATTCGTTGCGAACTTCCTATTTATCACCACATACCATGCTGAGCGTACCGACGTTGGGAGGTAAACGTTCCGTATAACGCGCCATATCTGTCGCCAATTCTTGTCTGGGTACTTCTTTTCCAGGGTATTCCTGGGGCACCGGCGCAGTAAGAGTTGGTATACGTCTCGCGTCGTCGGTAGTCGTGTTGTTGGGAAGGAATCTCTGACATAGCTAAGCTCCAAAAAAAAAAAGACTTGAAATGTGACAGCTTCGGTGAAATATGGCCCACATTGACTGGGGGCAGCATTGAAGTGGGCGCTAGTACATCAGCCAACGCACCCGAGATATTGCGAAATTGACCGCGCCACTGTCGGAAAATCGTACTGACGAATAACGCCCGTGCCTTTTCATATACGTTCACTAGACCAAGTCCACCCTCTCCAGGTGGTAGCGTAAGCGTTGTGTATCGGATCTTAAACAGGTGTCCCACACTCACGTAGGTTCCGAAAGTTGCTTGTATCCGTGATGCCATTGTGCGCGTTAAAGGCAGGACATGCGCTACGTGAGTGAGTCTCGGTGCTAGGTATACGTTAACATAGGTCACCCTCTGAATCATATCCAACGCTCTTAATTTCTGTAACAGCACCAGCTTCAATATGCGTCGGTAGATATCCGCTGCTGTCCGCTGCACATCCGTGTGGAACGTAATACCTAGGCATTTTATGGTCTTAACTAAGATGAGCGGGCCTTCCTCCCCCGGTTGTAATCCTCGACCGACATTCATGCAGCGTGATTTTTGTAGATTAAGCACGCTTCCTGCCGCCATCCCGTATCGCTGTATCCATGCCAACGCCGTACGTACTTCTTCGCCTGCCCGTGCCACCAGCATCACATCGTCAGCATAAGCGCGGCAATGGAAGGTCAGTTGTGGCAACGGCACTCCCTCCAACCGTCTTCGGAGACCATATAGACAGGGTTCCAAAGTCATTGCATCCAAAAATATCGAAAGGGGGCAACCTTGACGAACTGACCTTGAAATAACAATGTAGTCAGTGCCCCGCCCATTCACCGAGACCTTTGATCGTACGCCGTGTAACAGTCGCATGATCACTAGGATGAAGGCCTGTGGGATTCCCAATCCGCCCATCACCGCATGCAAAAAGGTATGATCCACTCTGTCGAACGCATGATCGAAGTCAGTAGCGACGAGTGCCCCACGCACTCGGCATGCCGCTGCTAATGCGATGATATCTCGGTAGTCACCGAGCGCCGTATGTACGTTACTCTTACCGCCGAGGCAAGTTTGATCTATGAGGAGTCTATCTGAAAGTGAAGACCGCAGGCAAGCCCCAAGGATGCGCGCGAAAATCTTATAGTCGCAGTTCAAGAGAGTGAGTGGTCTATAATCTCCTGGATTTCTGCCACCGCGTGGTTTGGGTATTGGGATGATGATACCCTCCGTGAATTCGGCAGGTATCTCAGTCTGCAGTAACAGGAGTTCGTTGTACATCTGAATCCAGGTCCGTCCCATGAGGTATGCAAAGGCGCGGTAAAATTCAATTGGGAAGCCGTCCTGTCCTGGGGACTTGTTCGGAGCCCCCCTGGCAATTGCGTCTGTCAGCTCGTGCTCTGTTATCGCTGTCATGAAAGTCTCTGCATCCACTGGTGGTCCTCTATCTGGCATTTCCGAGATGACATCATGTAGTGTCTCGTGGTTCACATGTACAGGTCCATATAACTGGCGGAAATAGTCGGTAAACACATGCGCAATATCACGCTGGTGCACAACTTGCTGGCCAGTTTCAGAGATTAGTTCCCTGATCAATGTCCGGCGTCGTCGTTGGCGTTCACGTACCACGTGGTGCATGGAGGGGGTTTCGGCAGTAACTGTGTCCGCCAATCTCGCCCGGACTATTATACCTTCCATTCTTAGTCTCGTCAGCTGTAATAACTTGGCTTTTATCCAGCGCATGGCCGTGTGCCTTTCCGGCGATGGTTGTTGGGTCATCAGCTCCCTCAGGGCTGTAAAATAAAAATCAGCCGTCGTGCGGTTCCACTGCGATTTGTCCTGCCCGTATCGTATCAACGTTCTCCGTAACGTTGGTTTTGCGCATTTGATCCACCACCGGAGAACCGACGTGTATGCTCGTTGGCGGCGAACGCAGGTCTCCCAGGCCGCCTCTATCGACCGGTGACATTCAGTGTCACGTAAAAGTGCACAATTCATTTTCCAGTGACCCTTACTCCGCCATATCTTCTGACGCGTTAGTGAAATCGTACAGACGTACGCCATATGATCCGTAAAAGCCGCTGGCCAGATTTCGGCATCCAGTATCGTCATCCGTAGAGCTCGTGTCACATACACTCTATCAAGTCTACTGGCCGAGTGTCCCGTGACAGACGTATAACCCGGTCTGTCACCATGCTGCAGTTCCCAGGTATCCAGAAGCGCCATTTCGGTAATGAACGCACGCAGTTCCATGCATGGTACATAATGAGGTACTTGGTCCTTTTTGTCGACGACACAATTAAAGTCGCCGCCCACTATATAGTTATCAAAGCGTCCAGCGAACAACGGTGCTATCTCTTCGGTGTAAGAAGTCGCCCTTTCTCTTCGTTTTGTGGAGCCAGATGGTGCGTACAAATTGATGAAACGAACGCCGTCGACAGTGATCGCTATGCCACGTGCCGAAGGGAGAGACCTGACGTCCTCCACTCCTATTCCTTCCCTGGTGGGAATCGCCACACCGCATCCACTTTCATCGTGCACTGAATAATGTGCCTCGTAACCGTAGAGCTCTGGCGGCGAAGTGAAACGCACTTCTTGTAGGAGTACAATATCCACGTCTGCAGCGCGTAACATATCTTCCAGCATTTGAATTTTAAGTGGTGTCCGTATGCTATTAATGTTTATCGTGGCAATGCGGTACGCCTGGCTTGTGTTCATCAATTGTAGGGCGGTGTCATTAAGCTTCTATCTGCACCCCCGGCGCTCCTCAACACACTAAGTTGGTCAACATTTCCCGACCCCTCCCGGTCTCTGGCCAGGACTATCCTCAATCGACGCGTTCGTATTTTCATCCTGTTCCTGTTGGTCCATTTCTTGCGCCCAGTCCCCCAGCATATTTCCGGAACTGTTCGAAGGATGGGAGGTAACGTTGTCATCGCTCTGATGTTGGACAGTTGGCATCTCCACTTCCGCCTTCCGGTCACCAGAAGGAGAGTTCAAGTTATCGTCGCTGTGTAGTTCCTGCATCGTCATCTCGTTATCTGTTGAATCCACTGGTCTCAGGTCGATACTGTCGTTGTCGTCCACTGGCCCCTCGGGACTATGGCTACCGTCAGCAGAAGTCAGTCGACGATTCTTTCTTCTCTTCGGCGAATGCTGTTTCCGTAGCCTTGCTTCCGCATCGGCTGTTTGGGTTGCGTATCCTCCGTCTTGGGCCTGGCCTATCACGCTCTCGGTGGAAGCACTGGCAACCACCACGGATGAGCCTGGAGCGGCCGTCAGCTGCATCTCTTGTGTATTGTCCTGTGTCGGCTGTGGTGGAACCGGTGGTCGGAGTTCCAATCCGTTGGTGTCCATGTTTTCTATAGGGGGCAGCTGGTGCCCAACGGAAATCTCCCTCACGTCGCCTCTCAGGGCTTCCACAAAGGTCAACGGTAAGACAGTCGTCTCTTGTGGCGCCTGAACGTCATCCCGTGGAGTTTGCACTAAACGTCGCTGGAGGCATTCCGAGCGGACGTGACCTTCTTTCCCGCACCCCGAGCAAGTGCGAGGTTGCCCATCATAGATTATAATCGCTCGACAACCTGGTAAAACTCGTCCATTTTTCGGCCACATGGGATAGAACTGTACCGTATGGTCGAAAGGCGTCGGTAACAAGTTCAGACGGGACCTCAAACGGATGTTCGAAGACTCGTATAGTGCGGATCCCCATTCCCGCGTGATCGACTGTAACCGCACCAACATTCCCGTCGGCATGACAGAAACGATACCCGTTCGGTGATCGTTGTAGAAGTCTTTCGCAAGCAGCCTCGTCAACAAGCTTGACATAGACGACGCTTGAAACGAGCGATAAATTGATTCCCACGATTTCCTGTGGATCGATTTTTACCTCTTCTCTGAAGAAACGTTCAATCTTGTGTGCCTTTGGTCGTGTATAGTCGTTCGCAAAACTGAACTTCAAAGTCGTTTTTCTGTACGAGCGTGCCATCTCGTTCTAGACTCACAATACCGCACACGCGAAGCTGCTCCGGCGTAAACAAACAGGCGCGCGCACCACAGCGCGGCCGGCAAGCAACACGGTCCGCACTGTGTCACTGCCGAAGGCAGACTGTGTTTACTTAACCGAGCGCTTACCGCTGCGCCACGATGCTGTAGGAAATCAGACATCGTAGAGAGTATTTCACCGCAACGGTTTCTTTTAACTGTCGATTTTCTCGACAACGGCTGAAAAGTGCATCTTGGTGCTTTGCCACATTACACCTCTGGCCATGAGCTTTTATTATGCGCAGTATGAATCGAATCTGAATTTCACAATTGGCGGCCTCCCCTTGTGAGAGAAGGTACGTTGTAAAAGATGCACAACAAAAGGCCAGCCAGAATCGGCCACAAATAACCTAGATACTGAAAGTCTACGGATTCCTTTTAACAACTGAGCAACAAGACCATAAATAATGAAACCTTTCAGTTTAGCTCTAGATAATTAAAAAAAATCTTTAAGAGAAGAGACCTTAAAAAACTCAGCAACAATTAATTATTTTTAATTAGCTCTTAAAGTATTTAAAGCAAGGAACCTTACAAAAACAACTCAGCAACAAGTAAAATTTATGACTTGTGATCTTATACGTACGTAATGAAATCCTAAAGAACATTTAAATAACACTGACCTTCTGGAAAACTTCAACTTCAAGAATTTAACTAAGGTAAATTTTACAGCAAATTCAATCACTCTGTTTGCTGCAACACAGCAGAAAAATTATATATAGCGAACAGCTTACGTACTTGTGGTAGTGCGCAACAGTTCACAATGAGGTAAACAAGAAATTTGAATTCCACAACGCACTGTTCGTGGTAATACTAGTGTTCAACTTACAAGTTAAGCAGAGAGCAAATGGCCATCAGAAACTGATAATTAAGACCACAACAAAACATACAAATGGTATTCAAGGTGAGTTCTTAGAACAATAACACGTAGAGAAAGCAGCCTTGACAAGCAGCGCTTTTTCAAGTGAACAGCTCATGTATCGAACACACGCGATGCTCACCTTTTCCATACAGCAGCCTGCCGAACGATACATCCAGCTGTTCGGGTCAACGGTTTCCACAAACGACCTCCTCATCTGCGGCCACTCTACTGCAGCGTGTGCGCGTCTCATAATTCACAAGTGACGGCGGGCACGAGGATACACAGGCTGTGCATAGCTCAGTAAGAGTGAGGTTTGCCCCTTGCACCTGGCAGACTCAGACTTCAGCGTTACCAGGGTTACGCCTTCACTCTTTACGGACTCGGAGCGCAACTCCACAAACAGACACTGACTGCAGCTGACAAGGAGTCACAACTATGGAGCAGAACTTCACTGTTTCGTTTCTGGCCCGACTCTACGCGAGCGCCTCAGCTCACCGCTACAAGAAGCCTTGCCAAAATCCACCAGAGCGGCCGCTGCCAACTTTGGGAGAATGAAAGCACACGTAAAATGAGCTATCGCACTCGAGATCGAGCCAGCACCAAGCTAGCTCAAAAACAAAATTAAATCAAAATTTCTATGTTCAATCCAATCCACAGATATTTTTTCACTGAAATTGGTATCCTATAAAAACTCATCAAATAGTGGATTACGTCTGGGGAACGGATAGGCCGGTTGATTTGCCAAAAACCCTCTTTTTCAAGAGCTCCTTTATATGCGCTGTTCGAAGCGGTCGGGCTTTGACATCCACAAAAATGAAGTCCCCTGAAAAGACGCGCATGGAAATGGAATACAGTGTCACACTAACATTGACTGGGAGTTGATCGTGTTCAATGATTTGGATGTAATTATCCCACAAGCAGTAATATCATGCCTCACTACACCAGAACAACTGGTTGACCAAAACGGTCATGTTCGACAAAGCTCCTGGGCGCATTACGTATTCCCACCTCTCGCCGTATGAGAATACGAGAAGCGTTCTCTAGCATGATCGACTTGGTATTATGTTGTGACGAGGAATTATGTTGAATTAACCTCCAAATCGTTGTCAAAAATAATGTCAATCATGACGTGCGGAACGGAATGTTTACCAACAAAGCAGTATCTTTCTCAGATAATGATCATCCAATACGATTGCATAGGGCTAAACGTGTGTGTTTCGCAGTTACCGTGTGTCCTTAGCAGTTCTGAGGGTCGGGTGTGTTTCTGTGCACCTGGTATACTCCACAAGATATATGGCCGTCATGATGATGCAGAGTGTTTCCATATTGCGAGTGATTCTATCAGGGCGCCAACTGTATCCTGAGAAAATAACTTGTTTCCAACAACATCAGTCTTCAGTATACATATCTGCCATGGCGCAGGAGTGCAGATTTATCTTCATTTACTGACCATCTTATGGGCAGACGTCCGCTCCATTGAAAATATTTTGGCAGGGGTAAAACGAAACATGGGAGAAAGCCGGCCTGACCTCACTCCAAAAACTCGTGATGAACATTTGAACATCATTCTAACCTCCTGGAAAATAATGGCAGAAAATTAGAACTATTACCCACATCACATGTTCCTCACCTTGCAGAATGCAGATGTTTACTCATGTCGGGACTCTTGGCCGATATACTAAGGGTAAAGAAACGAGGTGCTGTATCCTGATGGGAGCCGAAAGCATCTTATTAAGAACATCGAACTAATCACTCAGTTAATTTCGTATTTTGTATAGATACACAAATTAACCCAGTCACACACAAAAAATTGACACAGGTGGGATTCGAATTTGAACAAAACCCTGGCGTCGCATTTTTCTGCAGTAGGTTTCGCCAGTTCCTTCCAGTCCACCTTACTCAGGTCAAATTGTCGAGGTTAGTACTTGGCTAATAAATGAAGTGCTTCGAAGTGTTTCATGCTTTTGTTATTTCAAATGTGAAATAAGATATTTATGTTGATACTTTATGTCTAAGCCAATGAAATTATCTCCAGAGCGTTAAATAATGTGACTCTTGCCGTGACAAATACTAAAATTGAACATTCTGTTTATGTTTGTCTCTAAAACCGAATTGTAGCTCCGGTTGCTGCTCATGTACGTAGTATCGATAATCCTACCTTACCTACATAAACAAAATTCATGAGCTGCCATTATGTTTTATTCGGTCGCAGGTTCGAATCCTAGCTCGGGCATGGATGTGTGTGATGTCCTTAGGTTAGTTAGGTTTAATTAGTTCTAAGTTCTAGGCGACTGATGACCACAGAAGTTTAGTCGCATAGTGATCAGAGCCATTTGAACCATTATGTTTTATTCTTGGTAGAAACTCCAGTCAGAAAGTACTACATAGTCCAAAGCAATCATCTGTGACACTGATGTACGTAGTTATGAAAGTGAGGTCATTAAGGGTCCAATACCAGGTCTTTAATGCTCGATACACGTGAAACGGTGGTATATGGACGCCATTGCTCGCAATGTCTCGCGGTTTGGGGACGTCAGAAAGCGGAGTCCAGAACAGTTCTACCTACTGCGACATTTAGGCATTTCTTAGTGCTGCTCCGCCCTTAGTTTCACCTCACTTCATCAATCACGTTTCCAAGCTCTGTAACTCCACGAATGACGCGGCTGAGTTTTCTCGCATGTTTCTTGAGGATGAATCGGAAATGTCCTTGTGATAAATATCAAGTTTGCGTTATACCTTTACTTATAATCATAATTAGAAGTGTTTGTCATTTTTTGTAGTGGTACTTTACTTTTTAGAATGTTATTAGCTCCTGCGTAACTTGGTGGATGGTTCACGAGTCAGCTCCCGCAATATTTTATGCTATAACATTTACGTATTCCTCCTACATTCTATGATGTAGTACCATCGCGAATACTGCAACGCCACGAAGGATATCAACACACCAGTCCATACGCTTATACAACTGTCATGGTGTTTGAATTCTGTTCGGTGTAAATCCCTCACGTGTCTGAACGTTGTTGCTTGGGATCAGAGAGAATGTCGTTGTGTTCGTTCTGTTTGTAGCTATTCTACAAAATGTCGGGGTTAGTCGCAACACGCTCGATACAAAAAGGCGCATCTTATTTGGTAGCTATACTGACTACCTTCACTAAAGGGGAGTCCAAGTCATTAAACATGCCAATAGCCAGCTTAATATAGCTGGTTGCTAGACTTCGGTCATCGGGATAGGATACAACAATACGTTTTGCAAATCAGAATTCCAGCAACGGCTTTCATGTGCTTGTTACCAGTACGAGGTTCAAATGGTTCAAATGGCTCTGAGCACTATGAGTCTTAACATCTGAGGTTATCAGTCCCCTAGAACGTAGAACTACTTAAACCTAACTAACGTAAGGACATCACACACATCCGTGCCCGAGGCAGGATTCGAACCTGCGACCATAGCGGTCGCGCGGTTCCCGACTGAAGCGCCTAGAACCACTCGGGCACAGCGGCCGGCCCAGTACGAGGTGTTCGTGGTTTCTGGGCAGTGGAAGCCGATACAGTAGCATCGATCGAGCGACGTAAAACAGATGCCTTCCTATTAGATAACATCGAGCCAACACTACGAAAGTAGCTCTAGTGATCATTGTAGCAATAGGGATCAAATAGCGACTTGTAGACGACTGTCGCTATTGACTGTGTCTATATATGCAATATGCATCGCAGTCGTAGCAGCATGCGTTGTCGGAACCTAAATATCGCTAAAATAACACCGAGCAAGACGCCATCACGTAACCGAGGCGTAACGTTTGTTTTCACTTTTTTTGACAACCCTTTCAGTGAGTGAGCCTGCGGTAAAATTGGACCATCCCGATAAAACGATAGAAGACCTACGTGTACGTTATGTCTCTGCGATATTGATCGCTCCTTGCTGGTTTAATTCCTGAACATACATGTGCGGTACTGCGATTTCCGCAAACGTCGATGTATTTGCTGCCGTAGTTTCCTAAAGCGATTTCAGTTGCAGAGGCGTTTTGGCGCGATGACCCTGCGGTGCAGATAGCAGGGCTAAGCGTCAGCTGGTCGGTCCGGCTTTTGGCAGCCGCAGCCGCAGTCGCAGCCGGTGGCCGTTGTGCGCCTGCGCGCTGACCTCGGCCAGCCCACCCGTCGTTGCCCGCGATCCGTGTCCTTGGCCGCCTTGCGCGCACTGACCGCGCAAGTCCGTGACGTCACAGATTACCCAACTTGCTGCTGGTAGACGACGGCGCCGGCAACGATGGCGCTGCGCAGACGCAAACAAGCGCACGTCGCCCTGCTCTCACCCAGTGCGCGGCTGAACCGCGTGCCGACGAGAAAGCGAATTGCGGTGTCCACTTTGAGGCTTGCAGGACTTGTGCCTGCTTGCAGCCATATCAGCTGACGCTGACGCTACAGTCTGAACTGCCAACATTGTCCACACGCCCACGATCAATGTGACGGCTGATGTCTGACGCCAGGACTACGCCAGTCGTCTTGCGCATGCGCACATGGGACTTCCCTCTTCCTTGCTCCTCGCACACCAGAGAGAGGAGTTGTATAACCAGAAAGGTAGCACTGTCGTATTTACTGCCGAGACGGAGGTGACTACGACGGACAACAGGGAAGTCATTCGCACTTGTTATTCGAGATCTAATATCATAACGTGGTTAACGCTGCTCGGTAGAAATTGTTTCGTCAATTCTAAGGGGGGCGGGATGGTCAAATCGATGTTTACGTGTCATCCATTGGTGCTGGTAGCAACTCTTTCGGTATATTCGGGGCACTGTTGACGTCGCTGTACTTCATATGATCACCGCATAGTAAGGCTCGGCTGTTTCATTAGAGAGCTTGTGAAGTCCAAACACACAACGTAAGGCATGACAAACGGTGAGATGACGCTATAAATACCAAAGCTTCATACAGAATATTGAAAGTAAAAAATTATGTCTACAGCGGCATTATATTCCGAAAGACACCGAACGGTGTATAGGGGAGGGTACTTCTGCCCCCCCCCCTCCCACACACACACACACATACACACACAAACACACACACACACACACAAACACAAACACACACACCCTTGCCTTTGCCACTTGCGAATGGCACGTGGAAATCGTCTTTGTTAGCTACAATTTCTCGAATTTTCTCGTCGTGATCATTTCATGATATGTATGAGGGAGGCAGTAACATGTTGTCCGACTCTTCGAGGAAATTGCTCACCCGAAATTTTAACAGTAAATCTCTTCGTGACGCACATCGCGGAGTTTGTTGGCATCTCTGTAACGCTTCGCTCCGACTAAACAAACCCGTGACGAAACGCGTCGCTCTTTGTTAAACATTTTCTACCTCTTCAAATGGTTCAAATGGCTCTGAGCACTATGGGACTTAACAGCTGATGTCATCAGTCCCCTAGAACTTAGAACTACTTAAACCTAACTAACTTAAGGACATCACACACGTCCATACCCGAGGCAGGATTCGAACCTGCGACCGTAGCGGTCGCGTGGTTCCAGACTGAAGCGCCTAGAACCGCTCGGCCACTCTGGCCGGCTTCTACCTCTTCCATCAGCCCCATCCAGAAAAGATCGTAGACAGATGACAGCACTCAAGCATCAGTCAAATAACCACCTTGTAGGCCACCTCCTTCGTGGATGAGTTACATTTCTTTAAGATTTTTCCCATGAATCGCAGTGAGGCATCTGCTTTTCCTACTATTTGTTTTATCTGATCATTCCACTTAAAGTTTCTCCGTATACTTACTCCTGGATGTTTTACGGTTGATACTGTTTCTAGCAATTTGCAATCAGTAGTGTAGTTCCAGAATGAGATTTTTCACTCTGCAGCGGAGTGTGTGCTGATATGAAACTTCCTGGCAAATTAAAACTGTGTGCCCGACCGAGACTCGAACTCGCAATATCCTTTCTTTCAGGAGTGCTAGTTCTGCAAGGTTCCCAGGAGAGCTTCTGTAAAGTTTGGAAGGTAGGAGACGAGATACTGGCAGAAGTAAAGCTGTGAGTACCGGGCGTGAGTCGTGCTTCGGTAGCTCAGTTGGCAGCCGGCACGGTAGCTCAGCGTGTTCGGTCAGAGGGTTAGCAGCCCTCTGTAATAAAAGAAACTGAGTTAACCGATCAAAGACGAACTTAAACGGATGTCTTACGACGTCCGCCCCGAGCACATAGAACGAACGAAAATGAACAAAATGATAATTTTAAAAAAATTTAAAAAAAATAAAACTAAAAAGTTGGTAGAGCACTTGCCCGCGAAAGGCAAAGGTACTGAGTTCGAGTCTCGGTCGGGCACACAGTTTTAATCTGCCAGGAAGTTTTATAGTAGTGTAGTTATGTAGCAGTGAATTTCTTTTCCTGCATTTGTTCAGTGTGTTACATTTCTTTACGTCGAAATTAAACTGTCAGGGCCTGCACCATTTATCAGTCGTGTGCAGATCATTCTGTAAATCGATACTGCCTTCTGGCGTTGCTACTTTCTTGAGGACAACCGCATTGCCTGCGCACAGTCTTCCGACATTTTCTACAAGACCATTTATATTCACTGAAAACAGTAACGACCCTACCGCACTTCCTCGAGGTACTCCGGAAACGGCCTTTACATCTGTCGATTTTGTACCATTAAGAGCGACGGTTTGAGTTCTGTCTGCAAGGAAATGTTGAATCCGGTTGCAAATGTTGTCCGATACTCGGTAAGCTCGGTTTTTTTTCACTAAACAGCAGGGCGGGACAATATCAAATGCCTTTGTGAAATCAAGGAACATGGACTGTACCGAAGCGCAGTTGTCTATAGCGCTATGGATTTCATGGAGGAACAGAGCTAGCTGAGTTTCGCAAGATCTGTGATTGTGGAATCCGTGTTATTTTTATAGAGCAGATTTTCGTTCTCCAAGAACGTCATAATTGTTGAGAATAAAACATGTTCCATAATTATACAACAGATTGACGTCAACGATATGGGCCTATAAGTATGGGCATCTGTCCTACGACCCATCTGGGAAATTATCTGTGTTTCTTTTCCAGTCGCTAGGGACCACCATTCTTTGTCCAGCGAACTACGATAAACTGCTGCTAGAGGAGCAGCAAGTTGTTTCGCATAATCTTTGTATAGTTTTATAAGTATCTCATCTGGTACTGATGGCCTTCCACTACCATAAGCGATTGTAGTTGCTTATCTATTCCGCGATCGGTTATCTCAGTGTCTGATATTTCGTACGATGATTGAAAGGAGGGACTGTGTTAAGATCTTCCGGGGTGAAACAATTTCGGAAGATCGAATTCAATATTCCGACCTTCTCTCTGTTTTCTCCCGTTTCGGTGCCAGTATGATCGCTGAGTGAATGAACGGAGGATTTCGAACCGCTTACAGAATTCACATCAGGACCAAAACGTCTTAGGGTTTTCACTCAGATTGGTTGGAAAAATTTTACTTTCAAAATTACTCAACGCTTGTTTCATTGCCCTCCTTACGTTCACATCCGTTTCGTTCAGCTTTTACTGTCAGCTTGGTTTTAACTTCTCTTGAATCTGTAACGAAGCTATCTTCGTTTACCTAGCAGTTTTCTAATGCGGCTATTAAATCACGTAACCCATTCCTTAAGATCATGCTGGGAACGTACTAGTGTAAGGCATATTGCACAATGCTTTTGATTTTTTCCCTTTTGTGTTCCCCATCTTCGTCCTCAGCACTGAATATTTGATGTTGACCACTCATATACTCTGCAATTTGTATCCTGTCACTTCTGCCAAGCAAAAATATTTCCCTATCTTTCTTAAAGTTCTTGTAAAAGCCGTAGTCTTAGTTGCTATTGCAAACTTATGATCACTGTTACCGTACTATACGTTAACCGATTAGATAAATTGACGTGTGTTTGATCCTAGGAGGTCTAATACGTTACCTTCACGAGTTGGTTCTCTAATAATCTGCTTGAAGTAATTTTCGGACATGATATTGGGAATAATGTAACACGAATCCCCGTCTCTGGCACCATGTTTGATTGCACGAAGTCCAATTACGAGGTGCATTCAAGTTCTAAGGCCTCCGATTTTTTTTTCTCCGGACTGGAAAGAGATAGAAACATGCGCATTGTTTTAAAATGAGGCCGCGTTCATTGTCAATACGTCCCACAGATGGCAGCACAGTACGGCAGATGGAATTTTACCGCCAGCGGCGAGAATGAGAACTGTTTTAAATACTTAAAATGGCGCATTTTCCTTACTTGGACAGCGTGCAATCATTCGTTTTCTGAATTTGCGTGGTGTGAAACCAATTGAAATTCATCGACAGTTGAAGTAGGCATGTGGTGATGGAGTTATGGATGTGTCGAAAGTGCGTTCGTGGGTGCGACAGTTTAATGAAGGCAGAACATCATGTGACAGCAAACCAAAACAACCTCGGGCTCGCACAAGCCAGTCTGACGACATGATCGAGAAAGTGGAGAGAATTGTTTTGGGGGATCGCCGAATGACTGTTGAACAGATAGCCTCCAGAGTTGGCATTTCTGTGGGTTCTGTGCACACAATCCTTCATGACGACCTGAAAATGCGAGAAGTGTCATCCAGGTGGGTGCCGCAAATGCTGACGGATGACCACATGGCTGCCCGTGTGGCATGTTGCCAAGCAATGTTGACGCGCAACAACAGCATGAATGGGACTTTCTTCTCGTCGGTTGTGACAATGGATAAGACATGGATGCCATTTTTCAATCCAGAAACAAAGCGCCAGTCAGCTCAATGGAAGCACACAGATTCACCGCCACCAAAATAATTTCGGGTAACCGCCAGTGCTGAAAAAATGATGGTGTCCATGTTCTGGGACAGCGAGGGCGTAATCCTTACTCATTGCGTTCCAAAGGGCACTACGGGAACAGGTGCATCCTACGAAAATGTTTTGAAGAACAAATTCCTTCCTGCACTGCAACAAAAACGTCCGGGAAGGGCTGCGCATGTGCTGTTTCACCAAGACAACGCACTCGCACATCGAGCTAACGTTACGCAACAGTTTCTTCGTGATAACAACTTTGGAGTGATTCCTCGTGCTCCCTACTCACCTGACCTGGCTCCAAGTGACTTTTGGCTTTTTCCAACAATGAAAGACACACTCCGTGGCCGCACATTCACCAGCCATGCTGCTATTGCCTCAGCGATTTTCCAGTGGTCAAAACAGACTCCTAAAGAAGCCTTCGCCGCTGCCATGGAATCATGGCGTCAGCGTTGTGAAAAATGTGTACGTCTGCAGGGCGATTACGCCGAGAAGTAACGCCAGTTTCATCGATTTCGGGTGAGTAGTTAATTAGAAAAAAAATCGGAGGCCTTAGAACTTGAATGCAACTCGTACATCCCCTATTACAACCCCTATTACAACCGACCTTTGCTGGTTAACTTAACCAAGATTAATTCACAGTGTACCTTCAGTTGTCACTCTGAAACATCCCCTTGGAAAATTTTTATAAATAGTGCTGGAAAACCTCTACGTTATTTGATTTTCAAGCAGCTGAGCAGAACTGAACGTACTCAGACATTTCGTTCTGTACTTATTCGGATCAACACTAAACTGACGCACAATATTTTTAGCGCAACGCAATCTGACTTTCAAAAATCCATACAAAAGAATGGCCCTGACTAACACTAACCTACACCTTTCATGAATCACTTACCTCACAAAAATCTTCGTTACTCGAACGAGTGCAATACAGCGAGCGCCAATACTGCAAGCTAAATAAAAGATTCCAACTACTGAAGGCACTAACTACTGATAGGCATAGTTAGCAAATGAAAGATTTTGATAGAGAACAAACAATGTATTTACCTTCATATATATATATATATATATCAGTTCATGGTATCCAATATTACAAATGTACTCTTTCTGATGGACACACGTCCAGATCATCCGCTCTCAAAACTGCCATCTCTCTCCCCACATCAACCACTGCTGGCGGCTCACCTCCAACTGCGCAACGCTACGCGCTGTTCACATCCAACTGCCCAACACTACAATAGCGAGTATTTCAACAATGCCAACCAGCCACAGACTGCACACAGTACAGCCAGTGATTTTCATACAGAGCGCTACGTGGCGTTGCCAATATAAAAACCTAAACAGCCTACTTACAACTCATCTTCGTCGATGTTGCCATAACAACCTCCCATAAACCCGTATGTAGATTTCGCTAATATATTCTTGGGACGGTTTGCCTTTACGAGCATAAAGTCAGATGCATACCAATCTATTCTCAAAAAACACTTATCATCATGTTGCTTCATGACACTGGCAAATCCACACGGTGCCAGCGATTGCTTTCCTCTGTTGCCTGGGGCTCACAATGACGCACCCAGCAGTCGTGGCGACAGGCGGCTAAGGAAGTCATCAGCGGCAAGATTTCCGTTGCTCCCACGGTTATGCTGCAGCTTTTAATGGATGTGAGCCGACGTACAATCCAGCAGTTGCCTATATGTGTCATTTTCAAAACGCTGTGCAATATGTCGCAAATTGATTCATTTCCACTATTGCCTCGATTGTGATACACAGATTTTCGGGCTCCAGGGCCACCATTCTCTTCTCTTGAGATACTGGTTCTTCAAATAGACATGAGCTGCCATTTCGTTCTTCGTCACTCACAGTTTGACCACACGTGAAGCGTCTCCGCCAGCTAAGGTCCATGTCACGTGACGCTGAGTTACTGCCGTACACATCCATCAACTCAGCATGGTTAGGTGCAGCCTTGTTGTCACACAAAAGCAGAAAACGCTTTACCGCAGTATGCCCTGTTTAACAATGGAATGATCCACTTTCTTTTGGCACACATTTACCTACACAACAACTGTATCTTCAATTTCTCGAACGAACAGTTAAAACGTGTGTTCTAGATATAGCGTATATAACCAGTAATCAAAACGTCGTCGGTCCCGGACTCTAACTCATCAGCAATGACGTCCGAAGACTACCGGCGTAAGAAATCACTCTAACTGAGCCAACGGTCTGGTCAAAGAGGGCGAAGGAGCGGATAGAGGTTGCACTTGGCGTGGGAAACTGCCCCTAAAGGCGGACATGTGAATGCAGAAGCCAATGGAAACCACTGCATTAAGGATTCATAATGTGTATCCACTGGACGTTTGGCCTGTAATTGAAAAAAAAAGTCTCATGATGATCTCTCCATTGGAAAAGGATTCTGGAATATTCCCCCGCCGCGCGGGATCAGCCGAGCGGTCTTAGGCGCTGCGGTCATGGACTCCGTGACTGGTCCCGGCGGAGGTTCGAGTCCTCCCTCGGATATGGGTGTGCGTGTTTGTCCTTAGGATAATTTAGGTTAAGTAGTGTGTAAGCTTAGGGACTGTTGACCTTAGCAGTTAAGTCCCATAAGATTTCACACACATTTGTACATTTTTGAACTATTCCCCCATTCGGATCTCCGGGAGGGGACTGCCAAGGTGGAGGTAACCATGAGAAAAACGTTGAATGACCAACGAGAGGATAACGTTCTGCGATTCGGGGCGAGGAATGCCAGAAGATTGAACGTGGTAGGGAGGCTAGAAAATCAGAAAAGGAGATAGCTCAATCTAGATATAGTGGGGTGTCAGTGAAGTGAAACGGAAAGAAGACGAATATTTGTGGTTTGAAGAGTATAGTGTAATATCAATAGCAGCAAAAATGATGTAACTGGAGTAAGATACGTTATGAATATGAAGGTTGGATAGAGAGTGAGTTACTGCGAACAATTCAGTGAGTGGGTTATTCCCACAGAATCGACGGAAAACCAACACCGCCAACGATAGTTCAGGTACACATGTCGTCGTCGCAAACCACAGATGAAGAGAGAGAAAAAGTATATGAGGATTCTGAACGAGTAATTCAGTACGTAAAGAGGTATGAAAATCAAATAATCACATCATATTGAAATGCGATTTTAGGGTAAGGTGTGGTTGAAAAGGTGTGAGGGGTCCACTTGTATGAGGAGCCCGATTTTGTAATATATACCATGAAAAATGACATGTAAAGGTTATCACACGTAGAAGAGATTGTACCTTTGACACCACTCAACCGAAGATGTTGCCTGAGTGGTAGAATCGACTGTATGTAGGGATTCGCAGAGCGCAGTAGTAGTTGCCGTTGGACTCTGTTAAAAGTAGGATGTAAGTCTCTAAGCTAGTGGCTAGCTGTCCGAATTTAGCTGTTGGCCTGTGGATGCAGCATAATACAGTTTTGTAAGGTAATGAAATTTTGTATATTTAGTTTTAAGTATGCAGCAACGCAATATGACTTTTTACAGTACTGACCGCTAAATGTAGGAACCAAGTATTTGTCATCAGGTTTAATGTATAGATTGATTAGGTATACCCCATTTGTAATATTTTTTGTTTTTTGTAATCTTGATAGTTAATTTTAGAATCTATTTTGTCAAACTATGTAAGACCTTTCGTCATGTAACTATCCAAGTATTGTTAACTACGACAGTAAGTGAGAATTGTAGAACAGTTTGGAAACTCATTGATTTTGAAATTAATGTAAAATGTTTGATATTAGATTTTGTGAAGGAGAAACTTTATTTTGAATACAATTTTCAAACTGAAGCATTCGGTCTTAGCATAACCCGTTATCACTACCTCATCCTCTTCCATGTCGTGTTTGTTTAAATCCAATCAGTATTTTTTTAAATGAAATGATTTTGCAACCAGAGTCAGAACAATATTAATGTGCCAGAATCAGAAAAGTATTAATGTTTGTAACCGTTTCATGAAGGCAGCATTGCACAGCGCTGAGCCAATATCCAAAATTACCACTGAACATTTGCAAGGCTATTCATTTATCAACTAATATATTGACATTATTTGTATGAAGCTTTTCTTATTATTAGCATTGAACTTCGCTAAGCTAAGTTTGAATATTTTGTATGCCTTGTGTGGAGAGAACAGAATACCGTTGCGACTCAAGAGCTAAAAAAATGTATTTCGTTGTTTAATTGCATAGGGAATTTTATCAGTTTATTGCACAGGGCTATAGAACTCGGTTCTCACGAGACTAAGTAAATTTCAGAGGGATTTATTCATTATAGGCAATACATACTGGTCTTCCAGATTAAGTTGCTTTGGATTACAGTAAAACCGTTTAAGCACACCATTTGCTCAGCAACACAACACACAATAACTTTGGATGACACAAAGACATATTTTTTGAAGAACGTTACAAAGGTTACCGCAGAATATCAGATGATCAAATGTGTGTGAAATCTTACGGTACTTAACTGCTAAGGTCATGTCTCTAAGCTTACACACTACTTAACCTAAATTATCCTAAGGACAAACAGACACACCCATGCCCGACGGAGGACTCGAACCGCCGCCGGGACCAGCCGCACAGTCCATGACCGCAGAATATCGGCCTGGTACCATGAGTGGGAGAGGATAAACCCTAACTGAGTTCTGCAACAAATGTCAGCTAGTAATAAGGAAACTCTGTTCATGAATCAAAAATGGTTCAAATGGCTCTGAGTACTATGGGACTTAACTTCTGTGGTCATCAGTCCCATAGAACTTAGAACTACTCAAACCTAACTCACCTAAGGACATCACACACATCTATGCCCGAAGCAGGATTCGAACCTGCTACCGTAGTGGTCGCGCGGTTCCATACTGTAGCGCCTAGAACCGCTCGGCCACCCCGGCCGGCGTTCAAGAATCACAAGAATAGAAGGTATTCTTGGAAAAGGCCGGGAGATGCGAGATTATTCCAGTTAGATTATGTCGTGGTTAGGCAGAGATTCCGAAATAAGATATTGGATTGTAAGACGTGCACAGGAGCATATATAGATTCAGTCACAATTTAGTAGTGATGAATTTAAGAGTCTAGTAAGGAAGAATCAATGAGCAAAGACGTGAGATATAGAACTATGAAGGACTGAAAAGATACGCTTGGACTTCTCTGATCTATAGATATTGTGAAGTGGTAAGGATTAGTTCAATAGGCAGTTCAATTTACCGGGAATGGTCGTCTCTAAAACAATCGATCACAAAGTTGAAAATAAAAACATGGGTACAAACAAGCTAGATGCGAAGAAACCGTGGGTAGCAGAAGAAATACACTGCATTCCAAAATTAAAGCAACGAACCGCTATTTCCCCGTCTTGCGTCTAATTCACCGTATAATGATACGAACTGACACAGATGTGCATACAATCGTTTTCTGCACAGGAAATGGCATTCCGGTCAACGGACAACCACGTTAACGATGACGTCGGGGCACCTATCAGATGGAGCGTTTGCCGGGTAGTCCCACATCCACAATCGCTGTGTACACAGTCGACCGCGGCGCAGTGTGGTACCAAGAAGAGGCTTACTGGATTCTCTGCGAGGGAGGGCCGTAAGAAGAAAGGAAGCAGGACAGTCGCAAACTGATGGGGCCCGATGGCTTCTTTTGAATCGTTCTGTCATTTCTCGTATGTGTCAACAGTTTGTAGGGACCGAAACAGTGCCCCAAAGAATAGGGCAGGGCCGACCAAGTACGATATCAGAAAGAGAGGACCTTTATTTGGATGTAAGGGCACTATGGTACCGCCTTAGCACTGCACAGCAACTGATATCTGACCCCGCACAATCCACTAGAAGTGTTGTATCGAGATAAACGTTGTCCAGAAAGCTTCAGTAGAGCGGCTCTTATTGCTGGAGATCTTCTGTATGTGTACCTCTAATGCGTCTTCACAGAGGGGAACGTCTAGAGGGGATCATCACATGCCACCTGGACGGTCGTACAATGGACCAATGATCTTTTCACAGATAAGTCCAGATTTGGTCTAGAGAGTCATTCTAGACGCTTTCGCATCTGGAGGGAACGTGGAACACGATTTAGAGATCCAAACATTATGGAAAGAGACCGATATCGAGGAGGATTCCTAATGCTGTGGGCAGGGATTATGTTGACGAACACGTCCTCATGAAATTGTATGGATGAATCGACAAGGTTTATCTGCTTTCAGGTTTCGTAACAAGATCATGGGACCTCTTGTGCGGTTGTTGAGAGGTGGTGCGGGCTAAGACCTCATACTGATGGACGATAATGATCGAACTCAAAGAGAAAGAGCGGTTGATGTTTTCTTGGAAACGGAAGATATTGCACGCATGGTGTGGCATGCTCGATCTCCCTATTTTAACCTCACAGAGCATTTCTGGGGTGCACTACTTGCACCATTTGAGCATCCACTAAACACTCTCCAAAACTTGCGGGCAACTCTCCAGGAAGAATGGGTGTTATTGTACCAAAAAGCGATTGATGATATTGCCTCGATTGTGATACACAGATTTTCGGGCTCCAGGGCCACCATTCTCTTCTCTTGAGATACTGGTTCTTCAAATAGACATGAGCTGCCATTTCGTTCTTCGTCACTCACAGTTTGACCACACGTGAAGCGTCTCCGCCAGCTAAGGCGTTGTTGTCAGGCCTGCATTACTGCTAGACGTGGTCACAACCCATACTGAGCACATTAACCAGTTGTCGCAATGTGTGTGCAAATGCGATAAGTAGAAAAAAAAAGAAAAAAGAAAGAGGAACGTCTCTGTCTTCCGTTACGATTCTTGCAGTCGTTTACGTTGTGTATTGTTTACATTGTTTCTACTTAACCATCACCTGTTAATACTGTTCCGTGGCAAAATAGGCACAACTTTGCAAATTTCGTTTGTTGATTTAATTTTGGACACCAGTGTACCTCAGTTGATCGATGAAAGAAGGATGGTACAAAAACGTTCAGGGAGACTCAGGAACACAGAAACATAGAAACACAAATCACTGCGGAAGATAAATGGAAGTGCATGGAAGCTAAGGTGAAGTGGCTACTTGAAAAATGTGAAGAAATCGAAAAAGAAATTATCGTCGCAAGGAATAACTCAGCATCAAGAAAAGTCAAAACAATCTTTAGTGAAATTAAAAATAAGGGTGGTTACACTGAGAGTTCAAGAAGAATTCCACTGTTAACAGCAGAGGAAAGAGCGTATAGGTGGAATCAGTGCATTGAAGGCTTCTATGAGGAGGAAGACTTGTTTCATGACGTGACAGAAGAACAAACATGAATCTATAGGGAAGGTATGGGAGTCAAGCGTTAGAATCAGAATTTAAAAGAGCTTTGCAAGACTCAATATCGGTAAAGGCAGAGGGTATAGATAACATTCGACAAGAATTTTTAATATTATTTGTAGAAGAGGCAGTAAAGCGACTGTTCACGTTGTTGTGTAGAATTATTGAGACTGGCGATATACTATCAGACTTTTGGGAAAACCTCATCCATACAGTTACCTAGATTACAAGAATCGACAACTCTGAGAATTATCGCACAATCGGGTTAACAGCTAACGCATCTGATTTGCTGACAACAATAATATGCAGAAGAATGGAAAGAAATTTGAGGATCTGTTAGATGACGATTAGTTCGGCATTAGGAAAGGTAAAGGCACCAGAAAGGCAGTTCTGAAGTTGCAGTTGACAATAGAGACACGGATAAAGAACAATCAAGACACAGGATTTGTCGACCTGGAAGAAGCGTTTCATAATCTCAGATGGTGCAAGATGTTCGAAATTCTGGGAGAAATAGGAATGAGCCATAGGGAAAGACGGGAAGAATGCAATATATAAAAGAACCAAGAGGGAACGATAACAGTAGAAGACCAACAATGAAGTGCTCGGATCGAAAAGGATGTAAGACAGAGATGTAGTCTTTCGCTCCTATTGTTCAGTTTATTATACTTTGAGGAAGTAATGATGGAAATGAAAGAAAGGTTCAGTGTTTCAATAACAATTAAGGTGAAAAGATATCATTGACAGCATTCGCTCATGACATTGCTATCTTCAACGAAAGTGAAGACGAAATACAGGATCTGATGAATGAATGAATTGAGTGCAGAATATGGATTGAGAGTAACCTGAAGAAACACGAAGTTAATGAGAATTAGCAGAAACAAGAACGACGAGAAACTTGACTCCACAATTGGAGATAAGGAAACAAATTAAGTTAATGAATTGTGTTACCTAAGCAACATAATAACTCATGACGGACGGAGGAAGGGAGACATAGAAAGGAGACTAGCGCTGGCAGAAAGGGCGTTCCTGGCCGAGAGAAGTCTGCTAGTATCAAATAAAGGCCTTAATTTGAGGAAGAAATTTCTGGGACGTACGTTTGGAGTACAGAATTGTATTGTAATGAGACATGGACTGTGGGAAAACCGGAAAAGAAGTGAATCAAAGAATTTAAGATGCGATTCTACAGAAGAATGTTGAAAATTATGTTTACTGATAAGTTAAGGAGTGAGGTGGTTCTGTGCAGAATCGGAAAGGAAAGGAATATGTGGAAAATATGGACAAGGCGAAGGGGTAGGACGGTAAGACTTTTGCTAAGGCATCACGAAACAACTTCCACGGTACTAAGAGTAAAAACTGTAGAGAAAGGCTGAGGTTGGAATACATCTAGTAAATACACTCCTGGAAATTGAAATAAGAACACCGTGAATTCATTGTCCCAGGAAGGGGAAACTTTATTGACACATTCCTGGGGTCAGACACATCACATGATCACACTGACAGAACCACAGGCACATAGACACGGGCAACAGAGCATGCACAATGTCGGCACTAGTACAGTGTATATCCACCTTTCGCAGCAATGCAGGCTGCTATTCTCCCATGGAGACGATCGTAGAGATGCTGGATGTAGTCCTGTGCAACGGCTTGCCATGCCATTTCCACCTGGCGCCTCAGTTGGACCAGCGTTCGTGCTGGACGTGCAGACCGCGTGAGACGACGCTTCATTCAGTCCCAAACATGCTCAATGGGGGACAGATCCGGAGATCTTGCTGGCCAGGGTAGTTGACGTACACCTTCTAGAGCACGTTGGGTGGCACGGGATACATGCGGACGTGCATTGTCCTGTTGGAACAGCAAGTTCCCTTGCCGGTCTAGGAATGGTAGAACGATGGGTTCGATGACGGTTTGGATGTACTGTGCACTATTCAGTGTCCCCTCGACGATCACCAGTGGTGTACGGCCAGTGTAGGAGATCGCTCCCCACACCATGATGCCGGGTGTTGGCCCTGTGTGCCTCGGTCGTATGCAGTCCTGATTGTGGCGCTCACCTGCACGGCGCCAAACACGCATACGACCACCATTGGCACCAAGGCAGAAGCGACTCTCATCGCTGAAGACGACACGTCTCCATTCGTCCCTCCATTCACGCCTGTCGCTACACCACTGGAGGCGGGCTGCACGATGTTGGGGCGTGAGCAGAAGACGGCCTAACGGTGTGCGGGACCGTAGCCCAGCTTCATGGAGGCGGTTGCGAATAGTCCTCGCCGATACCCCAGAAGCAACAGTGTCCCTAATTTGCTGGGAAGTGGCGGTGCGGTCCCCTACGGCACTGCGTAGGATCCTACGGTCTTGGCGTGCATCCGTGCGTCGCTGCGGTCCGGTCCCAGGTCGACGGGCACGTGCACCTTCCGCCGACCACTGGCGACAACATCGATGTACTGTGGAGACCTCACGCCCCACGTGTTGAGCAATTCGGCGGTACGTCCACCCGGCCTCCCGCATGCCCACTATACGCCCTCGCTCAAAGTCCGTCAACTGCACATACGGTTCACGTCCACGCTGTCGCGGCATGCTACCAGTGTTAAAGACTGCGATGGAGCTCCGTATGCCACGGCAAACTGGCTGACACTGATGGCGGCGGTGCACAAATGCTGCGCTGCTAGCGCCATTCGACGGCCAACACCGCGGTTCCTGGTGTGTCCGCTGTGCCGTGCGTGTGATCATTGCTTGTACAGCCCTCTCGCAGTGTCCGGAGCAAGTATGGTGGGTCTGACACACCGGTGTCAATGTGTTCTTTTTTCCATTTCCAGGAGTGTAATTAAGGGCATAGCTTGGAAGTGCTATTCTGGCACAAAAAACTGTTCAGAGAAACGGCTCTTATCACTATGGGACTTAACATCTGAGGTCATCAGTCCCCTAGACTTAGAACTACTTATACCTAATTAACCTAAGGACATCACACATATCCATGCCCGAGGCAGGATTCGAAGCTGCGACCGTAGCAGCAGCGCGGTTCCGGACTGATGCGCCTAGAACCACTCGGTCAAAGCGGCCGGCTGCTATTGAGGTACGGCAATAATGAGACTGATGTGAAAAAAATTTTGCTTACCGTTTTAGACAAGTTTATTGTTGTCTCCTTCAAAGTAGATCCCTTCTGAGTTCACACACTTTTTCCAGCGCTTCTGCCATCGATGGTACATTTCTGGAACTCATCTTCTGTAATATCCTCCAAGACCCTCGTCACAGCTTTTTGGACATCTTGTGTTGTTTGAAAATGGTGTCCCTTGACCGCAGTTTTGTCTCTTGGAAATAGAAAAAAGTCGTATGGAGCGATATCTAGTGAATAAGGTGGCAGTGGTACTACTGAAATTAGTTTCGAGGTTAAAAATAGCTGTACTGACAGAGCAGTATAGGATGGTGCATTATCGTGATGCAAAATCAAATTATCAGCCATGTTGACACGGCCTCGAAGAACTCTTTGAAGTAGTCTTTCAAAAATTTATTTGTAGTAATATTGGTTAACTGTTTGTCCAGGAGGCACCCACTCTTTATGAACAATTCCCTTGGAATCAAAGAAGCACACAAGCATGCATTTCACTTTTGACTTTGAAATGGGAGCGTTTTTTTTTGGTCTGGGTGATCCATTTGAGCACCACTGCGAACTTTGGCATTTTGTCTCTGGATCGTACTAAAAAAAAAAAAAAACTTTCATCACCACATTTTTCCGTATTTCTCGCTGTTGTGGTGTGAGATTTTTGGGGACCATTTTTGCACAAATCTTTCTCATACCAAGGTCTTCAGTTATTATTAGACGAACCGTTTCTCGATTGATGTTCAGTTCTTCTGCAATCATTTTCACGAATAATCTTCTATCAGATCCTACGAGTTCACGCATCCTGGCCAAGTTGACATCCGTACGTGAGGTTGATGGTCGTCCACTGCAGTCTTAATCTTCAACATTCTTTCTGCCTTCACTAAACATTTTATGCCAACGAAAAACCTGAGATCTTGACATAACCTCTTCTCCAAAAGCCTTCTGATGCTTACCGTAAGTTTTCGTCTCGTTTTCACCCAATTTAACGCAAACAGAAATGATATACCTCTGCGCAATATTATGCGTTTCCATTTTCGTGACGAGAGACACAAACTCATGTTAAATTATTACAGCACAACTTACGACAGAACAGATGCATCGATGTGCCGCTTGGACTACAAGCAGCTTATAGACCAAAATCAAAGATATTGTGCCTACGCAAGCCTGCAAGGTTGCCACATCTTGCAAAGAAAATCAGTCTCATTACTTTATTGTCGCACTTCGTATTCTGGGATGAAAAGATTTGCAGAGGATAGAAAATTGTGGCGGGCTGTATTAAACCAGTCAGAAGACTGATGACTCAAAGGAATAAACGTTATTTGGTGTGTTGTGTTGGTATACTATCCATCAACAGTTACATTAAGCCCTAATCGACTGAAGGTATGCTCTGTTATGTGAAAATTCATTGTTCAACAGTTAATGTTGAAACCCTATTTGACTGCAAAGTAACCCTAAGGAGTGAACAAAGAAACACTTGCCGAAATGCTGAGAACGAAAAATCGATACCCATAGCTTGTACAATTTAACATTAAAGTCTCCGTAGTCACTCTTAAAAGCCTCACAAAATTACACAGTGTAATTTAAATAGCTTGCGGCTAAACATGGTGGTATAGGATGATTTTCCTTGACTGTAATCACAATGCTTTAACCTGAAAATGACACGTCACTAAATTGAATGACGTCATCTTAAAACAAAATATACATACACTTCTACAAAATCTTACCACCATATTCTGCACAAACCGCTGCTTGAGGACAACAGTGTTCATATTACAAAAAATATACCACTGAAAGACCTCCTCACCAGCTTCTCAAAAGCTGGTTATTATACTTGCAGAGAACAAGATATTTATTAGTAATTCATGGGAGAAACTGTATCTGACGGGACTGTTTAAATATATGTTTTATACATGATTAATGGAATGATAAAGGGAATATTGGCAAAAGGAGGTATCGTCAAAATGACGTCGGCAAATACTGGATATATTTCAATCTCTGTCTTCCTCTACAATTTTCACCCTTTACAGCTCCTTCTAATGGCACGGAAATTAATCCCTGATGTGTTAACAGCTGTCCTACCATCCTGTCCTCTCATCTTATTAGTGTTTCTCACAGATTACTTTTCTCGCCGATTCTGTGGAAACGACCTCATTCCTTACCTTATGGGTCCACCTGTTTTTCAACATTCTTCCGTAGCACCACATCTCAAATGCTTCGATTCTCTTCTGCTTCGGCTCCCCACAGTCCATGTTTCACTAGCATACAATGCTGTGCTCTAAACGTACATTCACAAAAACCTCTTCCTCAAATTAGGGCATATGTTTCATACTGGTGGACACCACTTGGCCAGGAAAGTACTTTCTGTCGCTGCTACTCTACTCTTTATGTCCTCCTTGCTCTGTCCGTCATGGGTTATTTTGCTGTCTGAGTAGTAGAATTCCTTAACTTCATCTACTCCTTGATCACCAATCCTGATGTTAAGTTTGTCGCTGTTCTCGTTTCTGCTACTCATTACTTTTGTCTTTCTCCGATTTGCTCTCAATCCATTTTCTGTACTCACTAGACTATCCGTTCCATTCAGCAGATAATGTAATTTTTGTCCACTTTCACTGAGAACAGCAATGCCATGAACGAACCTTATCAGTGATATCCTTTCTCTTTCAAATTTAATCCCCCTGTTGGGCCTTTCTTTTATCTCCATAATTCGTTCTCCAGTGTATGGATTGAACAGCAAAGGCGAAAGATTACAACTTTGCCATACACCCTTTTCAATCCTAGCTCTTTGTTGTTTCTCTTTTACTGTTACTGATCCATTTTGGTTCTTCTACATATTGCATATTACCCGAAACGTCTTTCCCTATATGGTTCATATGGCTCTGAGCACTATGGGACTTAACATCTGTGGTCATCAGTCCCCTAGAACTTAGAACTACTTAAACCTAACTAACCTAAGGACATCACACAGATCCATGCCCGAGGCAGGATTCGAACCTGCGACCGTAGTAGTCGCGCGGTTCCGGACTGAGCGCCTAGAACCGCTAGACCACCGCGGCCAGCTCTTTCCCTATAGCTTCCCCGTATTTTTGTTAGAGTTTCGAGCATCTTATAATATTTGACATTGCCAAACGTTTTTTTTTTTCAGATCGACGAATCCCATAAACGAGTCTTGAATTTCGCTCAGTCTTACCAGCTGCAACATCAGAACTGTCATTCTGATGCCTTTACCTTTCATAAAGCCAAATTGATCATCATGTAAGAGACCCTCAGTTTTCTTTTCCATTCTTCTATACTGTTGGAAAAAATTCGCAGCACCAAAAGTTATAATTAGTGTAGAGTAATGGAATTTCGGGTATACATTTGTGTGGGTAACACATTTAAGTGATTAACATTGCAAGATCACAGGTTAATGTAAGCGCGAGGAAATCCATTGCAAATGTAAAATATTGGTACAACATTGGTAATCGGCAGAATGCTGAATGCAAGCATGCAAACGCGCATGCATTGTATTGTACAGGTGCCGGATGATGGTCTGTGACGGACAAAAGACTACATATAGTGGTAGGATATGAAAGTTCCTTATTATATTTCTAAATTTGAATTTGTAAGTGTCAAGTTGGAAACTGACAAAGTTTTGAAACTCATTTTGATATCGAAATGTGTAAATCTCAGCGCAGGACAACAGAACTACCTAAAAGTTTAATTTTGGTTGGAACTGTGTGGAGCTCACGCTACACGATGCGAAAGCCAGACTAGCCGGTACATCAAATAATTCCCTGCGAGAAAGCAATCCGTTTTCAACGAAATTGACATATGCTGTCTGATTGCAAAACAAATGACCCAGATTAATATGTTGACCCTGAATATAGTTAATCTTTATCGTAGACTTGTAAACAATCACTGTACCAGGAGCGTTATTGTAATTACAAAGCAAATGAATATAAAAATTAGTGCTTCAAAATTCACAAGATGGCACTTTACTGAAGTCTTTTACTGAAATTAAGCCTCAGAAATGATACTCATATTTTTTTCCGCAATATTTTTCGTGAAAACGTGTTATTAAAAATCCTTTTTTTAAGAGGCTGACTCCTTTGCCCTGCAGGCCAACTTCCATCCGTTACAAACCAAGTACATTGCCAGACCGACCAACATACATTACTACTGCTCTTCGAAAGAAGTGACCTCTCTGACTAACAGCTCGGGTCTCTTACAAAGAAAATATTTTTACCCAAGTTGAGTACATTTTTTGCAAATTCATTCACATGTACGACCAAAATACCTGAAAATCATCATGGCAAATAGAGCAGTCACCTTTCATCACCGCACTCCAACTACACAAGAATTCTGATACAACAGCAGGAGGCCCTCAAAATATTCTCCGAAAGAAACAATCACAAAAATATGGCACAAAATATGTGGTTAGAAATACCTGGGGTGGGTGACGATGTACACAAAATATCAGTGAACAGGTACAAAGTGATACAAATACGCTACATAAGGTGAAATACGAGTAACAATACATACATAAAAACAAGTGCACAAAACTTCCAGTAATAAGTCAGTTACGTATTTGTAATCATACAAAAGACCTAGCACAACAAGATGCTCTCTGTGGTAAATCGCTAATCAAGTTAAGTCAAATACAGTGGCATAAATACAGGTAGTTTTACAATAATGTAAAATCATTACAAAGCCATTACACTTAGTTGTACAAATGTTTAAGAGAAACTTATAAGTACAAGTAAAAATTCCTGTTAATTCACATTAAGTAAGAAAGATACACACATTTCGTGCAACATGGTGCAATCCTTTGCAAACCAGTTCCAATTGTTTGTTCAAATGTTTAAGGAATTCTGCGTAATATGAACATCTTCTTTCATCACACGAATACAGCTACATCATAAACAGATCATTTCTTACCTTTTGGTCTCAGTACTTTTTACATAAATGTCAATCTATACCCTTTCTATGTGACCCTTCACACTGTGTCCAGTTTCTCACACTGTACATATTGATCTTGCCTTGTCAGTTAGTAACTCTGTATTACCAATGGTCGATACCTGAGAATTGTTAGCTTTAGATAACTATTTTCAAAACATCTAAAAATAACTTCAGTACAGTTGACTTCTGAAACTCATTCACAAATTACCAAAAACTCATAGAAAATGTCATTTATCACCAGTTCGGAAAATAATTTCTTGTAATGGAAAATCAGCTAGCCGCAAAACTTACTTCACTATACTTGCCCTAGGTTAGTAGGGGAATTATTTACACTTATTACCTAAACAGAATAGTACAAGAAGTCTAGTGTGCCATGAAGTAAAAGAAGGAATAATAACACCCAGCTCGAGGAGGCATCAGTCGCCAGCTGATTTATCCACCTTACAGAGATCGATCCTCTACCTACGTGGGATCTCATTCTTTCCTCTTTCTCTGTATACCAATGGAACAGCATTATGTGGAACAAAGAACTTCGTATGTTCATTGACTTTCAATTCATACAGAGAAATTCGTATGCTACCAGGTTTGTTGACAAAGACTTCAGAATATGACTGTAAGATATGGAATAATTCTTGCTTATCTATTTCAGAAGCATCTTCTGCACTATCTACTTTCTCATGCATAATTTCAGAGGTATCAAGAGACAGTTCCATCTCACGAGAAGTACTTGATTTATGACCGATAAGTTCAGTGAAAGATCGTGATATTGACTGAGATAAGAAGTTGATGTCTTCTTCCTCCTTCGAAATCCAATCCTTGAAATGCAAACAGACTAACTTGCTATCGACTTCAGCTTTCACCTGAGGATCATCAGAGTTTAGAATAGCCTTGTACTCAGCCAATAAATCAATATCTAATAACATTGGTGTAGTAGGAAAGGGCACAGTTACGAAGTTGGCAGAGAAGTGATGATCTTTGCAAATTAAGTCTAAACGTGGCTGTTTCTTAACCTCTACAGTTTTTCTAGTAATCACACCTTTAATTTTGGTTCGTTGCAATGGAAATGTTGGACATACAGTTAATTCCTGACGTTTACAGAAAACTGCCTCACTGATAACTAAAACAGGACTACCTGTGTCTAATATATCGTCAAAAATGATACAATTTATTCGTTTCTCCTCTGAATCCATGTCACAAAATATTTCTCTTAGCAAAGCATCACCCAAATCCACTACCATATCATAAGCTATGTTCCTTACAGATTGTGGAGGTACATCTGTTTCACATTCACTATAATCTTCTGCCCTCTCTATTATCATCTAACCAAGGCATGTAATTAGTTACCCAGTCAAAAACGCAGATTTCACTTAATTTTAGTGCTTGATCCTCAACAGGTTCTGTATTAACAGGATAATGGTAGTCTGCACATAACATCTATGTCTCATTTTGATTACTAACAGGCTATCGCTGTCCGTTTTGTTCACTAAAATGTTCACAATATATGATTTCTATGGTATGAATGGAGGAATTCACTGTATCGACAGACAAGTCGTTTGCCATATGTGCCTTATTTTTTACATGGTTGAACTCCTAAGTAGATCTTGTTTAATCTGTTTAGTTTTCTCATTTAAGTCGGCCAAAAGTTTCACACCTAATTCTTATTAATACGTTCGAGATGTCTGGTAAAACCTTCTATCATGTTCTTAAAAATTTTAACCTTTATTGTGCTCTGATGATAAAACCCTAACCCCCCCCCCCCCCCCGAACAGGCCACCAAGGCCCATCGGTACCAACCGGCCGCCGTGTCATCCTCAGCCCATAGGCGTCACTGGATGCGGAGATGGAGGGCCATGTGGTCTGCACACCGGTCTCCCGGCCGTATGTCAGTTTACGAGACCGGAGCCGCTACTTCTCAATCAAGTAGCTCCTCAGTTTGCCTCAAAAGGGTTGAGTGCATCCCGCTTGCCAACAGCGCTCGGCAGACAGGATGGTCACCCAAAAGTGCTAGCCCAGTCCGGCAGCGCTTAACTTTGGTGATCTGACGGGAGCCGGTGTTACCACAGCGGCAAGGCCGTTGGCTGTGCTCTGCTAATGCCCTCAGAATATCTTGCAAAAAATCATTGTTTCCATCTTTGGCATTACTACATGAGGGGGTAGAGACTGACTCAGTTTGGTCAATACTTGTGGATGCGAAATCAGAATCTTTTAAGTATAGAACCTGACTGTTGTGACCAGGCAAATTACATCCTACAGATTCAGTTCCCGAAGCAGAATCCCCAACTGCACTATCCTGTTTCATGTTTGATACTGAGAAATTACCCAGATCAGTTCTGTCAGTCATTGTCCAGTCTGTCTCAATTAAATCAATATTGTGAGAGGATCCCTGTTTAATTGTTGCGTCTCTGTCTACAGAATTACCAAAAGTGACTTCAGCTGCAGATCTAGTATTTGACTTGGCTCTAGTAGCTTAACGCAATTACAGTACAACAGCAGACAAAAACGAAATCTCTTACACACAGAAGATCAACACTACACAGATAACAACTGAAATCACTTACTATAAATGTTAATGAAAACAGAAAAGTGTTTAAATTACCAATGACACAATTTACTGAATAAATGCAAATCCAAGCATCAGATAATATCACTTTGCAGTGAAATTTCTACCCTTCAGAAAATTACACAAAAGTAGTATATACCATAAAAAATCACCACTTGTCTAACTATCCAACACTTCAAGATTCAGTAAACAAGAATACTTTTAACAATGAGTATATCAATGGCAACAGTAAAGATTAATAGTAATAAGACTTACACAAAGCACAATGTAACACACCAAGTGCATAAAATGAGAGAATCTCAGCTGCACTACACTTTGTAACATACTTGTGACAAATTAGTGTTCAAAATTGCAGATAATACACAAAAGCTCTATTTATTCAAAGGCAATCTTTAACTATTCTTCAGAAAATTTGTCTATATTGTTCACCGGTAATAAATATGCAAAACAAACGGTGTTGTTGTTATGGCATACAGTGTATTATCACATCACTTATTGCGTCACGAATCTTGAAAACAATTTCTAAGTCAAAGTATACAGGGTGAGTCATCTAACGTTACCGCTGGATATATTTCGTAAACCACATCAAATACTGACGAACCGATTCCACAGACCGAAGGTGAGGACAGAGGCTAGTGTAATTGTTTAATACAAACAATACAAAAATGCACGGAAGTATGTTTTTTAATACAAACCTACGGTTTTCAAATGGAACCCCGTTAGTTTTGTTAGCACATCTGAACATATAATCAAATACGTAATCAGTGCCGTTTGTTGCATTGTAAAATGTTAATTACATCCGGAGATATTGTAACCTAAAGTTGGCGCTTGAGTACCACTCCTCCGCTGTTCGATCGTATGTATCGGAGTGGAATAGAGTGTGTCCCGACATGTCAGGCCAATAGATGTTCAATGTGGTGGCCATCATTTGCTGCACACAATTGCAATCTCTGGCGTAATGAATGTCGTACACACCGCAGTACATATGGTGTAATGTCGCCGCAGGCTGCCACAATACGTTGTTTCATATCCTCTGGGGTTGTAGGCACATCACGGTACACATTCTCCTTTAACGTATCCCACAGAAAGAAGTCCAGAGGTGTAAGATCAGGAGAACGGGCTGGCCAATTTATGCGTCCTTCAAGTCCTGTGAAACTCCCGTCGAACATCCTGTCAAGGGTCAGCCTAGTGTTAATTGCGGAATGTGCAGGTGCACCATCATGCTGATACCACATACGTCGACGCATTTCTAGTGGGACATTTTCGAGCAACGTTGACAGATCATTCTGTAGAAACGCGATGTATGTTGCAGTGCTCTCCGTAACGTAGGTTTGTGTTAAAAAACATACTTCCGTGCATTTTTTTATGTGGTTTGTATTAAATAATTACACTGGCCCCTCTCCTCACGTTCGGTCTGTGGAATCGGTTAGTCAGTATTTGATGTGGTTTACGAAATATATCCAGCGGTAACTTTAGGTGACTCACCCTGTATAATTTAAATTATAATTTGTGCTTGCAGAACAAATCTTTAGCTGACTATAAATATCAGCAGACTGCCATACAAATACGTATTCTGAAAGAAAAGGTCGTTAGGTGAAAGTAATGTGTAAAATTTGTTTTGTTATTGAAATGTGTAAATTTCGGTGCAGTGCAACAGAACCTCGCGAACATTTAAATTTGATTGGAAATATCTGAAGCTCACGCTACACTATGCGAAATCCAGACAGCTGGTACATCAAACAGTTCCCTGCAAGAAAACAATCCGTTTTCAATGAAATTTACGTACGTTACCTGACTGCGAAACGAAAGACCCAAATTAAAATGTTGGCCCTGAATAGACTAATCTTTATCGTAGTCTTGTAAACAATCACTGTACCAAAACTGTTATTGTAATTACAGAGCAAATGAACATAAAAATTAATGCACCTGATTTTCTAATAAAACTGCTCCAAAATTCACAAGATAGCACTTTACTGAAATCTTTTACTGGTATTAAACCTCGGAACTGATGCTGATATTTTTACAGAAACACTCTGACAAACACTGGGCCTTACAATGCACATGAAGTTTCAGGGTAATTAAATTTATTGGCATATCTGTGCACACGGATCGCTCATCTGCTCTGCAACCTGTTACTATTAGAAAAATGATAAGACTGTCAAAAATCAGATCTTTTTGCCGTACTTGTGATGAACAATGCACGACGGAATCCTACCAACTTTCATAAAATGCTTCTCGCGATGCGCACTGCGAGTGTGCAAACACCATCATTTAAAAAAAAAAAAGAAGAAAGGATACAGGGAGCTAATCTTAACGGCTGATAAAACAAAGACTACAAGTTTAGCTGCACTTCATTAAGCCACGGCAACAATACATCTTTTCATAATCTTCTCACACTTAGACAAGGTAGCGAGATTTTTCTTAATAACTTCCCTGTGTTTAATTACTTCCTTCACACTCTTTTCAACTATAAGAGAAAACCATATGTTTCATTGTAAAATTTCTACAGCAAACTTCAACCATATGCAATGTTCTTGCAATAAGAAACTACACAGTTCCAAATATAAAAAGAAAGGATTTCCTCAATATTTTCCCTCGAACATATTGTTACCAAATCCTTTTTAAATAGCGCTGCCTCCACTACACGGCAGGACAGCTTCCATCCCTTTCAAACCAAGTACATTGCCAGACTGTCCAACACACACTACCACTGTTCTTCAAAAGAAGTAATCTCTCTGACCAACATCTCTGGTCTTCTACAAGGAATATAATATTTCAGAGGTTGAGTACATTTATCAAATTCGCAAGTTCATTCACATTTATGGCCAAAACCACCTGAAAATCGCCATGGCATGTAGGACAATCCCTTCCACATTCGTTCAAACCATAGGGAATCATTCTCATGGTAGTAGATGGAGCTTTTAAATCCAAAATGTCACCGAGGTTTTTGGCTCCAATTGCTACTCTAAGAGAAAACGTTAACACAGGAAAGCAAGTTGTTTGGAGCCACACCAAAACAGTCAGAATATTGATTGCTAAAAAAAGAGAAACTAGAAAATAATTTCACGTAATCCATTCGTCGCTTAGAAGAAGCATGTTACCAGCTTTCCACTACCGCAGCGAATATCTCTGCGCATTAGTGTCTGTATTGTTTCTTTGCGTAAGTTGTCTTGACGGCAGGAAAGACTGCATATAATCGCCACTGGGTTAGTGAGAGGAACCCTTCGTTTGTTCTACAGCGTCAACGATAGGGCACGTAGCATGGTCCAGCCCAGGGAGTCGACAATTAACGACAGTATGTGACGTGGAATTTTGCAGATACAGAGAGAGACACTGGCAAAGTACATGAATGCTTGGGTTGGTTATTGTATTTTACAGCCTTGGAAAAGTGGAGGTTCCTTAAGAGCAACAAATGCTGCCTATAATAAATTGCACAGATGCACTAAGAATCTGTTGTATGAAATCCAAAATGAGATCACACACTGCAACGAAATTTTCATGACGCAGACAGCGGCAGGGCCGGTTTAAAGCCCAAGCAGCCCAAGCCGGCGCTTGGAGGCGCCAAGCTGAGTGGGGCGTGAGAGATACAACAACAGTAAAATTCCTATACAGGACGTATCATATCAGTGGCGGCTGCTTGGAGCCCCAATATGGGAGTGGCGCCCAATTACTAGGATTGTACGTAGTATGTATTACAATAGGTATTGAAAATTGACAGGGCTGGAAGTCTAAGAGGGTAAACACACTTGTGTGGAGAAATGTCCTCGAACCGGTTCTGGCTGGGACAGATGTACCCCTACTGTGGTTCACTACACTGTTATGCCTGAGACATTTGAACAAATTCTGGACAGCTGTTGAAAACTTTGCTTCTGAGAATAAGAGATGCAGATTAGTAAGTCACTACAGTTAAATACCTGGAATATTCCAGATGGAGGAAGACACCCACCGACAGCCGCTGCCAGTCGTCTCTAAAGAACAGCGCGGTGGAAGCAGCTGGTCGGTCAGTGGCAACACACGGGGCACACACGGCCTGATAATGACATGCACTAATATACCTGAGCCAAAGTCAACCTGACAACGTTCGGTTGGTTGCAGATTAATAACAAACATCTAGGAAAGCATGAAAGCATTACTGAGGTTATGGGCATTTCTTACCGTGTGATGGAAATACTTTAACTGTTTCTATTTAATAACTTAAGTACTGAAACAAGCTTGGCATGAAAAAATCAGTAACTGGCAAGGGGGTACCCAGGATCTGAACTAGGGGGGAGGGGGGGGGGGGGCAGGTCATACTAGTCTCAGGAAACAAGGACTCGAGACAACATACAGCACTACTTATTAAATAAAACAGTAAACCAGTCAGAAACTGCTTTTAATAAACGTTTTAAATACAAGAATGCCCTTGTACAATCCGAGAAAACATGCAGCATTTCTTATTAAATAAAACAGTAAACTTGTGAAAAACTGCGAATATGTTCTAGGGGGGGGGGGGGGGGGGCAGCTGCCCCCCCCACCCCCCCGTGCCCCTCGCTGGGTACGCCCATGGTAACTGGTGCGATGTTTCATTATTAAAATCATCAATGACATAGGTACAGGTTTCTCAATAATAAATTTTATGATGAATGAAATTAGGTCTCCGTTTAAACTTTCCACAGTACGCTAGTAAATTGCTTTGCAGAGGGTTACTAGACGTGGTCTAGGAGTAACGTCTTTGACTTGTAATCAGAATGTCCTGGGAAGTTCATTCGAACATAGCCACTGATTAAATTATGAATAAAAATCATCAGCAATGGCGGCCGAAGGCTTCCGGCATATGAAGTCACTCTCATTCTGCCAACGGCATTATCAGTGTGGGCGGAGAGGTTAGGGACACTCTCCTGCCCTTTAGGTCAGGAACGGCGATGTAGGCGAAAAAATCAGCAATGATAAAATGGCAAGATTATGCAGAAGACAATGGAAACTACTGCATTAAGAACGCCCAATTTATATCCAAAGGACTCGTGGCCTGTTATTGAAAAAGCATAATGTGTCATGATGATCTCTCCAGTTAGTCTCCTATTTGGATCTCCGGTAGGGAATTGCAAAGTGGGAGGTGACCATTAGAAAGTGATGGAATAAGCGATAGGAGATAACACGTCAGACATCAAAAGTTTGAACGTAGTAGGAAAACTAGAAAATCTGAAGAACTGCATAGGCTCACTCTAGATGCAGTATGGGTCAGTGAATTGAAATGGATAAAAGATAAGTATTTCTGTCAGACAAATATAGTATAATATTAACAACAGCAGAAAATTGTACAACGGGAGAAGGATTCGTTATGAATAGGAAACAAGAACAGAAAGATAGCTAGGGTCAACATGATGAGGGAGGGGGTTGTTCTCATCAGATTCGACTGAAAACCAACGCCGATAACGATACATATGCCGACTTCGTAAGAAGATGAAGAGAAATAGAAAGTATATGAGGATATTGAATGAGTAATTCAGTATGTGGAAAGAGATGAAAATCTACTAATCATGGGTGACTGGAATGCTGTTGCAGGGGAAATGGTGTTATAAGGAAGGAATGGAAGAAGAGAATATTGGCTTGGCAATGCGAATGAGAAAGAGAGAAGACTAATTGAGTTGTGCCATAAATTTCAGATGGTAACAGAGAATCCTGTGTTCAGGAATCACAAGAGGAGGTGGTATACTTGGAAAAGACACAGAGACATGGTAAAATTCCAGCTGCATTACTTAATCGTTAGACAGAGATTTCAAAATCAGATACTGGAATGTAAAACGTACCGAGGAGCGGATATAGACTCGGAGCACAATTTAGTAAGGATGAAGAAGGACTAAAGCTTAAGATAAACATCCGGAAAAGTAAACATAGAAGAACGTGGGGTAATGATATATCGAGGAATAATGAGAGGCGTTTGAAGTTAACTTGGACTTAGCGATAAAGAATATCATAGTAAGTAGGTGAATTGAAGAAGAGTGGAAGTCTCTACAAAGGGCATACATAAACATTGGAGACACGAACAGATGTGTAATGAATGTCAATGCGAAGGAACCTTGAGGAATAGAAGACATACTTCGACTGATGGACAAAAGAAGGAAGTACATAAACATTCAGGGAACGACGAGAATACAGCAATATAAACAATTAGGAATGAAATAAATAGGAAGTGCACAGAAAATATGGCGAAATGATTGCAGGAAAAATGTGGAAAAAATCGAAAAAGAAATTATCGTCGGAAGAACTGGCGCAGCACATACAGGGTGAGTAACTGTTGCCACCAAGAATAACTCCGATAGTATGATAGGAGCTCAAAAGTTTGTCGGACGAAAGTGGTATGGAACAACGGGGGCCATAATATGACGTTGGTTTTTTGTTGCTATGTGGGGTCACTTCAGAGATATGAAGGTCAACTTTGTTTTTTTAAATGGGATGCTATATTTTGGTACTTATTTTCTGACAGCGGATAGCGGCTATAGAGACGAATCCAATGATATGTGGCAGTAAGGTCTTTGAAGGTCAACGAAGCTCACAAAGGTGGCATGAACTTTCATTTACAGAAGGTGTTCGAAGTGATGACCATTGGTATCAATGCAGTGCTGCAATTTTCTTATCATGAATTGAGTGGTATTCCTTATCACATCGGCTCTTATCGAAGCACGTGTTCTGACAATTTTTAACAAAAAACCAACGTCATATTGTGGGCCCGTTGTCCCGTGCAACATTTGTCCCACAAACTTTTCAGGTACTATCATACTTTCGGAGCTATTCTTGGTGGCAATGGTTAGTGACCTGTATATGCTTATAATTGTGGTTGATTCATTTACGGTGGATAATTTTGAGTTTGATTTGAAAAGGATTATTTATCTTTCTACGTCAAAACAACATCCGGTGTAATTAAATCGATGGTGTTAACATTAAGAGCGTAATTGAAATTCCACTGTTAAACGCAGAGGAGAGAGCGGATACATGGAAAGAGTTCATTGAAGGCCTCTATGAGGGGAAGAATTATCTGACGACATGATAGAAGTGGAAATTGGTGTCGATATGGGAGACATTGGCGATCCAGCTTCAGAGTCAGTCTTTAAGACCTCCGAAACACTTCGGACCAACTAAAGCAGAAGGGATAGACAACGTTTTCTAAACTCGCTCGGGAAAGTGGCAACAAAACGACTATACAGTTTGGTGTGTAGAATGTGCAAGACTGACGACATATCATCAGTCCGAAGACAGCAAGAGCAGATAAGTGCGAGAACTATGGCACAGTCAGCTTAACACCTCATGCATCCCAAGGCGTCGGCAAGAATAATATACGTAAGACTTGAAAGGGAAATTAAGGATCTGTTAGGCGACGATCAGTTTTGCTTTTGAAAAGGTAAAGCCACAAGAGAAGCAGTCCTGCCATTACTCTCGATAATGGAAGCGAGATTGAAGGAAAATCAAGACACGTTCACAGAAACTGCCAACCCAGAAAAAGCGTTCGACAGCGTAAAGTGCTGCAAGATGTCCAAACTTCTGAGGGAAATAGGAGTAAGCTACAATGAAAGACAGCTAAAATGCAATAAGTAGAAGAAAGAAGAGGTAGCAACAAGACTGGAAGATCAAGATCGACGTGTTCAGTTTAAAAATGGTGTAGGACAGGGATGCAGTATTTACCCCATACTGTTCAATCGATACATCGAATAAGCTGAGACGGAAATAAAGGAAGGATTATAGAGTGACATTTAAATTCATGGTTAAAGGATATCCATGATGCGATTCGCTGATGACAATGCTATTCTCATCGAAAGTGAAGAAGAATTACAGGAGATAGTATGAACAGTTAAGTGAATACAGAATATGATCTGAAAGCAAGAAGTAACGCGAAATAGCAGATATGAGGATAGCGAGCAACTTAATATCAAAATTGGTGACCACGGAGTAGATAAAGTTCAGGAAGTCTGCTACGTAGGCAGCAAAATAACCCTTGACGAACGAAGCAGGTATGATTTAAAATCAGACTAGCTCAGGAAAACAGCGCATTCTTACTCACGAGAAGTATACTGGTATTAAACATAGGTCATAATTTGAGACAGATATTTCTTAGAATGTGTACAAAATAATGTTGATAGGTGGAGTGATAAGGAATGAGGAGGTTCTCAGCATAATCGGGAAAGAGAGGAATTTATGGAAATCACTGGCAAGAAGAAGAGACAGGATGATAGGGCATGTGTTAAGAAATCAGGGTGTAGCCTCCTTGACACTTGAGGGAGCTGTTGACAGTAAAAACTTTAGAGGGAGACAGAGACTGGAAAACATCCAAAAACTAATTGTGGACGTAGGGTGCAGGAGTTACCGGTACTCTGAGATAAAGAAGGTGGTACAAGAGAGGAATTCATGGCGGGCTGAATCAAACCAGTCAGAAGACTGATGACTAATCATTTTATTCTATTGATTGCATTTACGTGCGTCACGGTAATTAGTGTAACTTCTGTTTGCTGTACTTTCACATAATTTCTCTTCCTATCTTTTATAGTCTCTTCATTTCTTTTAGTTACAATTCTTCTATTTTCTGCATAATTGATATCTTTAATATTAAGAGCAATCGATCGTTATTGTTCACACTATTCTGCACATTCAAACTACAGTTTATATACGAATTGCAACTGAATGCTGTCATTGTACGTGGTTTTGTTATTGTAATTGTGGTTTTTAGTTGTGCCATTAAATGAGTATACGGTTTGTCATAGTATATAGACGAGGAACAGTGAAGTTCTTGAAGTATATAAACAGAATAAAAACAACACTTTTGAGCATTATCTTTAAGTAACTCATATAATCAACATGTATTAGTCCACCAAGGTGACTACCGTTAAAAAAGCCAATGTCTGTAAAATAGCTTCCGCGTAAATGGGCTAACACATAATTCACTGCACGGTAGGCTAGTTGTGTAACATGATTATGTGCAAAAATATAGGCTTGTACGAAGAAAGTTATAATCGAAATTGTAATGAAATATGAAATACAATATACGAGTTAATAGGGCACATAGGACAAGGATGAGGAAAAATATAAAGATAGTAAGTCTGATTTCCGTCCACCTTCAAACGCATCGTTCCTTGCTAAGATATCTCTCTGTAATCATTACTCGAAATTAAAGGAATCAGGAAAGTGTGTGAAAGACATTCATCTCACTAGTAAGGTGCGATAAGACACGTTTATTGATCTTTCTGGTAATATGTAACTGGGATTATGCCGATTATAACTGGCACACCATCCTTCTACAGGCTACACTATACAGACTAAACCAGCCACAAACGCGTCCCGGTAGTGCTCACACTGCCTTTGGAACTGATCACAGAAAGTTTCTCTACTTTCGTGTACTCGCAAGTAAGTTTGCATTCATTGATTACGGCAGTTGTTACAACAACGGCTTTCTAGGGGACACGCTTGAAATAAAAATAAACATATTTTGTAATGTCGTTCCAAACGAGAATGATTGATGTTTAACATTTAAATTCACTACAAGTTATCTAAAATTTAAGAGGTGTATACAAGAGAGAGTAATGCAGTCTGAAACGTGTCTAGTCCGATAAATGAAGCTCATACGGTGCATTAGTTAGTATGAGGTTATTAAGATATGGAAAACAGTTCCTTTCCACGTGTGGTACAATAAATGCCCAGTGTAGATTTCCTTTATGAATTTAGCAGTTAATGAGATTGATTTCCATAATCGACTGTCTTGTTTTGAATCAAACTGCGTCGTTTCCTGTGACTGAGGCCAGCGGGAGAAACTGAACCGTAGTGAGGAAATCAAAACAGGCCATGGCCCTAAAAATCGCCTGTTCCCAACGGTGTTTGGTAAGCGTAGTCCAGGCTGGAGTAAGAATACACTCCTGGAAATGGAAAAAAGAACACATTGACACCGGTGTGTCAGACCCACCATACTTGCTCCGGACACTGCGAGAGGGCTGTACAAGCAATGATCACACGCACGGCACAGCGGACACACCAGGAACCGCGGTGTTGGCCGTCGAATGGCGCTAGCTGCGCAGCATTTGTGCACCGCCGCCGTCAGTGTCAGCCAGTTTGCCGTGGCATACGGAGCTCCATCGCAGTCTTTAACACTGGTAGCATGCCGCGACAGCGTGGACGTGAACCGTATGTGCAGTTGACGGACTTTGAGCGAGGGCGTATAGTGGGCATCCGGGAGGCCGGGTGGACGTACCGCCGAATTGCTCAACACGTGGGGCGTGAGGTCTCCACAGTACATCGATGTTGTCGCCAGTGGTCGGCGGAAGGTGCACGTGCCCGTCGACCTGGGACCGGACCGCAGCGACTCACGGATGCACGCCAAGACCGTAGGATCCTACGCAGTGCCGTAGGGGACCGCACCGCCACTTCCCAGCAAATTAGGGACACTGTTGCTCCTGGGGTATCGGCGAGGACCATTCGCAACCGTCTCCATGAAGCTGGGCTACGGTCCCGCACACCGTTAGGCCGTCTTCCGCTCACGCCCCAACATCGTGCAGCCCGCCTCCAGTGGTGTCGCGACGGGCGTGAATGGAGGGACGAATGGAGACGTGTCGTCTTCAGCGATGAGAGTCGCTTCTGCCTTGGTGCCAATGATGGTCGTATGCGTGTTTGGCGCCGTGCAGGTGAGCGCCACAATCAGGACTGCATACGACCGAGGCACACAGGGCCAACACCCGGCATCATGGTGTGGGGAGCGATCTCCTACACTGGCTGTACACCACTGGTGATCGTCGAGGGGACACTGAATAGTGCACGGTACAGCCAAACCGTCATCGAACCCATCGTTCTACCATTCCTAGACCGGCAAGGGAACTTGCTGTTCCAACAGGACAATGCACGTCCGCATGTATCCCGTGCCACCCAACGTGCTCTAGAAGGTGTAAGTCAACTACCCTGGCCAGCAAGATCTCCGGATCTGTCCCCCATTGAGCATGTTTGGGACTGGATGAAGCGTCGTCTCACGCGGTCTGCACGTCCAGCACGAACGCTGGTCCAACTGAGGCGCCAGGTGGAAATGACATGGCAAGCCGTTCCACAGGACTACATCCAGCATCTCTACGATCGTCTCCATGGGAGAATAGCAGCCTGCATTGCTGCGAAAGGTGGATATACACTGTACTAGTGCCGACATTGTGCATGCCCTGTTGCCTGTGTCTATGTGCCTGTGGTTCTGTCAGTGTGATCATGTGATGTATCTGACCCCAGGAATGTGTCAATAAAGTTTCCCCTTCCTGGGACAATGAATTCACGGTGTTCTTATTTCAATTTCCAGGAGTGTAGTTGCATGGCAGCTAGTACAGAGTTGGTTCGCGAGAAGTTGTAAACAAAATTTCGCTCCCACGGGGGCCATATGATATTCCCTTGGCCGTACTATCTGCTGGAAGTGAGATGATTGTTCATGCAAACGTTAAAGCTTCTCTTCAGTGCCTATTCAAACACACCGAATGCAACGGTTCTCCGGGTACTTTGCATTAATGCTTTGCATCACTTGTAATGATCTCAAGTACCAGAAGAAACATGGACATTGTATACACAGGTGTCCCTTCGGAAAGCCGTGTGAGTAACAAAACTGAACTAGCGCAGCTCTAAAGACCTGAATAGCTACTGACCCGTGTACAACATTGCCGCTTTGTTTACAGTACAGTGCATTGTTGTCACGCTGTTCGATGACCTCGTCCAGTCCCCAGTTTCCGCTTGCGGAGGCTACGGTCTGCTTTGTTCTGAATACAGGCTCCCGTTTTGCATCACTGAGCATCAGTCAGCTACGCCTGGCGAAAATCGACGAAGAGCGTTGTGAACTCTGTGACCGAAATACGAAATTTCACAATTGGTTCTTTATCAGAGTGCTCTTAATTTAGTTTCTTTTTACAGTTTGTTCGTTCAAATGTGTAAAATATTGAACGAAAAGAGATAGACGCGAGGGAAGATGTGTCGAAATACAGAATAATCAGCGAAAGAATGGCTCAAAAATGATTGAAGTGGCTCTGAGCACTGAGGTCATCAGTCCCCTAGAACTTAGAACTACTTAAACCTAACTAACCTAAGGACATCACACACATCGAGGCAGGATTCGAACCTGCGACCGTAACGGTGGCGCGGTTCCAGACTGTGGCGCCTGGAACCGCTCGGCCACTCCGGCCGTCCGAAAGAATGGAAACGACACTTCTTCTTCTCGTAAAATTTAAAAAGTGTATTCAAGAGGGAAGAGTGCAGTCTTATAAGAGAGATAGTAATAATAATAATAATACTGACAGACATCTTAACAAAGAATATCGTAAAAAATTGAATTATTGAAAGCATTCAACTTCATAATAATGAAGCCTCAACATTTCTGTCTGCATCAATTAACATTTTAAGCAGGAAATCTGAATTGTAGATAAATTCCTCCTAAGTTGATTGTAGCAATAACTGGCAGTCAATAAATATACGCATCTTGATTTCTGGTAGAAATTGCTGAGTCGGCTAGCAATCCTGAGAAATTCGGGGTCTGGTTCGTTCAGAGGCCCTCGTCTGGACACGTTGACTAACATTAACATTCTTGAAAAAATCTTATTTTACCTATACGTTTTACAATAATAAACTTCAAATTATTTAACGTGGAAGCAAATCACAGGACTGGCTTCCCACGTCCGTCCTCCTCCAACCCAACACACTCTTGAAAAAGTTATAATACAACTAAAAAAAGACAGTATACTTCGTCGGTGGAAAGAGGTTGTGAGGTAACATTGCAGGAGTCTTAGCTGACAACTGTAAAGAAAGTAATAATCAGTAAAAAATTGTATTTCATGGAAAAAAAGGATAATATATTCCTAAGCATAATCTGAGATAAAGAAGTTAGCGATGGAGAGGAACTGATGGCGGAAGGCATCAAACCAATCAAAGGGCTGATGATTTAAAAATAAAGCATTTTTGTTAATGAAATTCCGTGATCTGGATAGCGTTAAAAATATAACTATCTCCTGGTTAGAGGCGAAAGAAAGAAATCCAGTCTTATGGGATTATTAGCGTCTTTAAAAGTGACTCGAAAATGAAAGAAATAGATTTTCATAATAAAATAGAAAAAATATAAGAAGATAAATGAAATTTCAATTAATTGTCACCAAACAGTATAATGATCCCCAAAGCTACCACAACGAAAAAATGCTATGTATTTTTCAAAGAAACATCATCAAAATATAAACGATACTGAACGGTTCATTAAACATAGATAAATCACATAGATATATCATCAACTACACTTGATCAGCTAACACAGTGGTACGATTTGTTTCAACCCGCAGTTCTAGCTCCTGTCATGCAAATTTAATCTGTCAGGAAGCATAATTACAGATAGCGTTATTCGCATTTCACAAAAACGACATCAGAAATGCCCGGATAGGACTTACTAGAATTTTCGAGGTTAACAACGCGTACTTGTCTACTTTCGTAACGCGTATGGCGTTATTAACAATCAAAATCCAGTTTTACACGATCGACATTCTTGTCTCAATTGGCTACCCGAAATAAGTGAGTCTACTGCAGGGTGTCTGGCTTTTGAGGCCCGTATTGAGTCTCGTCTGCTTCGCATGGTCAATTTCGTTAACACCTTCGGCGCCAAACTTGCCAGTGTTGTGAGAGCTGTCTGCTGTATACACAGTTTCGCATCTGGATGGTGAAAGTGAGGTTATGAGGCACTATTCTTTTTAAGGAAAAATCTAAATATAGTTTCAAAACATAGGAACAAACAATAGAGTTTCTTAATGACCAAAGCAGAATTTATAGTGGAAGTACGTGTCAAAGGATGCAAGGTAAATTATTTACTCTCCTGAGAACTGAAAGAATAGGAAAAATCCCGTACCAACGTTTCGGAACATATACATTTATTTGCTCGAGAAAATGTATACTTGCAAACTTATCAGACAATACGCAGAATGCAGTAAACAGCACGCTTTTTGCTTATTCTTTCGGTACGGTTTTCTTGCGAAGTGCCAAATAACAACGAAAATCTGTTTTCTCGTCCAATAATTCTGACTTTTTCACTGTTGAATAATTTTCAGTAAAACACGTTTGTCTATTTACGTTCTTCTTCATGCATACTGTAGATTTTCTCTCTGTGATATGTAAATGGTTTTTGCTTTAATGTATTTCGTCTGTCTCGTAGAAGAACGCTAGCAGGTAGGAAAAAATATCAGGACCTTGTGCATCTTTTCAGTGTGACACGAAAACAAAACAAACAGCGCAAAAATGATGAGACAGAAACGGAAACACAAAATCAGTTTCTATAATAGGAGTGAGCTCGACCAGAAAAAGGCTATAACTTCCGATGTTAACAGATGATTTTCTCTGCCTCGTGATGACTGGGTGTTGTGTGATGTCCTTACGTTAGTTAGGCTTAAGTAGTTCAAAGTTCTAGGGGACTGATGACCATAGATGTTAATTCCCATAGTGCTCAGAGCCATTTGAGCCATAATCACTAATTCCGTAATGCGTACACATTAATGAACAAAAACTAGAAAGGCAAAATTAGCTCCGGTATTATTTGCTCGTCAACCCTAACGCAAAATGTAACAGCAATGAAAGTGACTCGAAGTTTACGTTCGACTGTTCCCGAGACCGTATCTGTGTCTACTGAAGCCTAACGATGTCAAAAAGGGCCAGCAAAAAAAAAAAAAATATTGTAATCATTTATGAATGAATGCAAACGAACTAATAACGACAAAGCAAGCAAGTATTTTTCGTATTTTATTAATCAAAGCGCAAGAACGAGAAGGTTTCACTTTTACAACCTAAATGCAAGAATTATGTGCTGCAGGTATTTGCAGATACCGTTAGAAGCGGTAGGAGAGTAAGGAGTAGGGAAAATTTGTGGGCCAGAGTAGGTCAATAAGCAAACCGCATGCGCAAACCGGTCGTGGCCTTTGAGGTGGACACCTATGCGGGTCGAGGTAAACACAACGGATGACATTTGTTTCTGCACATCCCACTGTGCGCGTGCAACAACGCATCTTCCTGATTCGTAACGCAGCGGTTTCCTCTCTCCGAGCCCTGACATTCTCTCACATTCACAGTTGTTGTCCAGCATAACGTTCTTCTCCTAGAACATTCGTTACTAAGTGGATATTAAGCGTCTGAATTATTGATACCGCAGACCACAATATGTCACTACAGATAAAACGCTTGCTGGTAACTACGCTATCTTGACGGAATTCGAGAGAAATTTCAGCTGTTGTATACTCTCGAAACTGAAATCTCTCTTTCATTCATCTGTCGTACTTTCTCAGGAACAATAATAAAGAGACGAGAGCGTTTAAGTTAAGGGATAATGCATTGAGAGAACCTCAAATAAAGTTTTTTCCAAAATTCAGAATCTCATAACTTTAAAATTAATCAGTTGTTAATCACTCTCCATATTTTAGACGCCTGGAGTTTTGACATGCTCATTACATAATAATCATTAAATTCGACGACCACATTGATTAATGTGAATGATCAGTAAGTCATATTTGACGACATATAATGTGCATAATTTCAGATTATTTGTATACAACGACGCGTTTCAAATTGTAACACATAAATTTTGTAAACAGAAAATGAAGGCTGAAGAATTTGTACGTTTTCTGCAGTCGTTTACGTCAGACGATATCATGAAACATCATTTCCTGGTCATAAGGATGTCCATGCATTTGACGTTCGCTGCAGTTCCATCCCTTTGCTGTCGAATTCAGCCCTGTCGGATTTGGTTTTCCCAGAGCCCTCAATGACTTCGTCACCTACGTGGTTCCAATTTTCTCGGAGACGACAAAGGTGTTACTGCATCACCACGTGCTTTAACTGTTAAACGAAACGTGGAAATCCTAGCTTTCATTACCGAGGGGGAAGCACCGATAACTTATGACGGACGGCTAATCGGTATGCTGCCAGATGACTTCTCTTCTAGCAACACGGAAGAGTTCAGGACTGGTGTATGGTCTTCGTGCACTTGCTGATGGCAAAGCTGTACTATTAATATTACTCATGACGTTAGTTGTTTGGCTATTTAATCCAGTGCGTCGAATATGGCAGAATTACACTGAGACTTTCTTTGTTCAAGTTCCGGGAGCGGAAAATGAATTCACTGGCAGCTGTTGAAGATCACAACCAACTCTTAAGCGCTTCTGTTGTTAACTTGTTTCATTAGACGATCTATAGTTAACTTGTAAGTGTTTGGAAGCGAGAATGAAACTACATCATAAAGAGAACTCAAATGAAGTAAATCTGCTTACAAGAATGACCTATTATTTTTTGTGTCCTAGTGAGTACCACAGCCTTAACTAGGTTTTTTGCCTATATTTCCAAAGGATCTGATTTTTTCCATGGTAAACGGATATTTCTTACCTCCTACGATATTAGTCTCTGACTTTCATCCTGCGCCCTCCGAATGAGTCTTTTTTTCTCTATATTTTGCTAGTTTTCTCAGAGATTTTATTGCACACTTTCTTTTCCATCTTCTGTTATGCTGATCCAGCAACCAAGCTACTGGCTGTCGCTGTGTAATACTACCCGCCGGCAGCTGTACAGCCCATGGCGGAGGATACTTGCAACCAATGCCAGACATCTTCTGTTGCAATCCATTCAGGAATGGAGCGAAGAAAAAAAATTGTACTTGTGTCTCTATACGTCTCCATACCATATTTTCACTATCCCTCCGTAAGAAATACGATAATGGGAGGAGAAGTAATGTGCACTTGTAGAGAAGTGTCGTGCAGTATTGACCGGTACCTGCGTTGATTAATAAAAATGTTAATGTACTACATTCTCTTCCCTCAAGACGTGTTCTACTATCAGCACAATGCAATGATTTGTCTTATTAATAGAACTTTACAACGTCGAAAGTAAAGGAGGTACATTTACAAGGCTTATAGAAAGCAATCTTCCAGTATCGGCCATTGTATTTTCTGTAATAACATTGGTTGTAAATGATAAACTGTACTGATGGGTATTGAACAATAATAGCACATATAAGAATGAGAACTGATTGTCGATATTTCAGCTCAGTTCACCAACGTTTAGCTCAGTGATTTACAGATATCACAAATAAAACACAAAGTATTCTCCTGACCCACACATCTAGCATGTGCCCAGCCTCTACACTTAGTGCACACCACCCAATCTTCTTCAAATAACTCCAAAGACATGATTCACTTTTCAGCCTCCTCTGCTGACCCATTATTTCCAGTAAATTCCAGGTTTCTTTGCCACTTTGTAATTGGTTTTCCATGGCCAGTCTTTGCATGTTTATTTTATTTTGGAACATCCGACTTAAGTTCAGCTTTCTTCAACTCTCTTTCAAACTTTTTTCTACTTTTAATCTCTTCTCTTCTTTGGCGACCTTTTTCTTTTCTTTGTGTTGAAAACGCTTCAGCTGCCTGACTCGCGGTCAGTTTTTTAGACATAACCTTGCTCACAGCCATTTTCGTTCACCCCTCAGTTCATTTTCCTCTTACTTTTTTTCTAATTTCCGAAATTTCAATCTGAAAAGGAGTAAGGACAAGAAATCTAATTTAAAAATTGAAATTACTTCTGGCATATACTGAAACACAATCGGTTGGCCAGTATTCCACGACAAACACGCAGTAGGGTCTATTGATATTGTACATTCTTTTATAGAAATTATCATGAAATGTTTGTAGTATGTCATGCCTTACATAACGCAGATAACTGAAATACGACGACGAAATTAATCACCTACCTTAAAAACGGGGTCACAGGCCACAAAATATTTTACGTGCGTAAAAAAGCTGCTGAAGCATTATCATACAGTCAGAGCAGACAAAGCACTGAAGAGAGTAAGAAAATATCTGATTAAAGTGAACGTGGATACACAAGCTTGCTTCTACTTACCGTATACTTCTGCCATTTGGAGGCCGAAAGAGCAATCTATGAAGTGGCCGGAACTGCAAGTCAGCCGATACTGCACGAATATCCCCTAATTTACCTGGTGTTTATGACGATTTAAGACATGTTCATTTGCCGAGTAACTACAGATAGCATTAGCGGATAAAATTACTATCGAGGTAAGCATATGACTGTAATAACTTCCACAGTAGTGTGCGTAGGTGACAAGCGTCAACTATTTTTAGTTTTCGATTCGGTAAATATGCTGTGTTGGAAAATGTATGTTGCATTTAAGCAGTTTATGGATACCAATGGATTTATTATGTCTTGAGTTCATGGAAAAAAGGTCGCAACTACGGTCTAAAGTTCACTCAGCTTACATGAACACTCTAACTCTTCACATTTTCACTGGAGTTACATCATGCCCGTTGATATTCCTTTCGACTGCTTTAAAGAAGAATATACTGATTCATGTTTCGTAACATTAACCACGAAATAAATACTTCGTGCTTGTATTCAAGCATAAGGGGCAGGACCGCCGACACGAACTTCTTCACACTATGAGCCGATCTAGCAAGCTAACTACCCTACGAGCCTTTCCTTCAGTCGCTAGAAGTCAGTTTAGCTGACTAGGCACCCCCGCAACACCCGTGTTCTTGGGCCCAACCGAGATGGATGAAAGTAAGATTCGATACATCGTAATCGAAATCTGTACTCTTACACGCTATACCTTTTTTACAGTTTTAACAAATGTACCCACGAGGGCAGCGAGTACGGAGCTGTCTTTGTTCCAAAGAATCGTGTTTGAGCTGCCTTTGTTCTGGGTTCCTCTAGTGAGTTGGAAGATAAACGCCTTACTTCCTACACGAAGTATTAAGAAAAGATCGAATTTTTCAAAGCCATCTTTAACGAACTAAAATCTTTAACTGCTGCATGAAGCCACACAGATCTTCTTAATTAAGTTGCGCTGAGCTCTCGCGATGTATCGTCAGTATATTGTGACCAGGAAGAAGTGAACTGCCTTGAACCGCTCTTTGCGGAACGTTGTGAACATACATCTGTATGTCTCTGAGGCGAAGAGCCCCGGGCCTTCGTTCAAGGCAAGAGCGGCGTCAGTCGCGGAAGCCTTGTGTCGAAGGTTAGAGGTTGGCTCTTCTTCGAATCAGCTTTCTCCTCCTCCGTCTCAAGGCCCCAACGTCGGCAGACTACACACACGCCTGTACTTGAAATGAGCTACCGGGTGGCTGTACTATAACCGATTCTGACCGATTCTCGTAATCGGCGTTCATTTTTAAGGTTCCATATCTTAATTAGTAGAAGTTAAACCCTTAGAGGATCACTTTCTTGTCCATCCGTCTGTCTGTCTATCCGACTGTCAAAACCCCTTTTTCTCGTGAACGGGCAGACGTACCGAGTTAAAATTTGTGTCACATACTGAGGTCTGTGGTCCCTTGGCGCTATAAACATTGACGTTTCTAAGTCAATGCACTCAAAAGATATCGCCATTTATTCACATTTTTGGCACTCGCAGGCTCGCTCATCGATACCTACAGGGTGCCTCCCATTAAACTAGATTCATGAAATTTGGCAAGAAGCAAGGTTTCACAGTACAAGTACAGAAAGAAATCCGAAAACTTAATCTGTAATTATATCGCACAAAATAAATATTTCTTTTGTTACTTGTTATTCATGTCACACTTAAAAACAAAACAATCAATAGTTCTGTACTAAGGCTGGCTAGATTGTAATGGTAAAAGTCAAAAATTAGGCAAAGCATGACTCTATTAATCATATGATGCGTTTCGGAATTTATCAATCGTCCGATAACCAAGGAAGATCACTGCACGTAGATATGGCGTTTCTAGTTTATGCGAAACTAACATTCGCAGACTACAATGAAATGAAAGGATTGGAAATGAAATGTCAGAAGGAAGCAGCATTGGACGAGGTGTTAGACAAGGTTTCGCCTTTCCCCACTGTTGTTTAACGTATACGTTGAAGAGATTATTGCGAAAAGTTTAGATGGGAAAAGAGGAATATGTATTGGTGGAAAGAGAATAGAGTGTATAAGATTTGCTGATGACATGATATTAGTGGCAGAAAGTGAGAGGACAGTGAATAACATGCACAAAGATCTGAATGAAGCTTGTGTGGAATATGGGATGCAAATGAACACAGTAAAAACAAAGAGTATGGTCATCAGTACAAGACGCAGACTGTCCAATATTAAAATAGGACAATCTACCATTAGCCAAGTAAGTGAATTTAAATATCTCGGAAGCACACTAACTGAAGACTTGAGATGTTACCAGGAGGGGAAAACTCGAACTGCCATAGCGAAGGAGGCATTCAACAGAAAGAGGAGATTCTTATGTGGCATATTAAATAAAGGACTAAGGGAAAGGCTAGGCAAATGTTTTGTCTGGAGTGTGGCACTATATGGGTCAGAACATGGACACTGAGACGAGAGGATGAAAAAAGGTTAGAAGCATTTGAGATGTGGAGGAGAATGGAGAGAATAAGCTGGATGGAAAGAGTGAGTAATGAAAGAGTATCGGAAAGGGTTGGTGAGAGAAGATGTCTGCTGGAGGTTGTAAGAGAAAGGAAAAAGAACTGGTTGGGACATTCATTGAGGAGGGAGTGCTTACTAGTAGATGCTTTGGAAGAATTTGGTTTGTGGGAGAAGACTGAGAGGAAGAAGGAGATACAAGGTGATAGACGACATAAAGGGAAGAGGAAATTATGCAGACCTGAAGAGGATGGCAGAAGACCGGACAGCCTGGAGAACTACCATGTGAAACCCTGCCTTTAGGCAGAACACTGATGATGATGATGATGATGATGATGATGACTACACTGCGATATGATAGCTGATGATGGATAAATTCCGAAACGCGTAATACGAGCAACAAAGTCATTCATTGCCTGATGTTTCACTTAAACATGGGTTTAGAAAACATCGTTCCTGTGAAATACAACTAGCTCTTTATTCACATGAAGTGTTGAGTGCTATTGAGAAAGGATTTCAGATAGATTCCGTATTTCTGGATTTCCGGAAGGCTTTTGACACAGATCGAATTGTTGGATGTCGTTCTGAGAGATATCGTGCCAAATTCTGCCAGACTGGTGCGTTAGGTGGTCAAAATACCGAGCTGGTTGGAGGGCCCTGCGCATAATGCTCAAACCTTTCTCAATTAGGGAACGGTCCAGCAACCTAGCTGGCCAAGGTTGGGTTTGGCAAGCACGATGACAAACAGTAGAAACTCTCGCCGTGCGCGAGCGGGCATTATCTTGCTGAAACGTAAGCCCAGGATGGCTTGCCGTGAAGGCACTAAAGCGGGACGTAGAAGACTGTCGACGTACCGCTGTGCTGTAAGGTTGCCGCGGATGACAACCAAAGGGCTCTGCTGTGAAATGAAATGACACCCCAGATCATCTGTCGGGCCGTATAGCGGGCGAGTCAGGTTGGTAAGCTACTGCCATCCGGGGTGTCTCCAGACACATCTTCGACTTGGAATGCAGCAGAATTTTCAGTGATGAGTCTCGCTTCGAAATAAGCCCATATGACCGGCAAAAACGTATCTGAAGACGCCCTAGAGGACAGTGGCTTGTCATCTTTTCATATTCAGATATATATATTCATATTCAGATATATATATATATATATATATATATATATATATATATATATATATGTTCGTACACACAATGTACATTTTCTCTGAATTTTTAAGCCCTGTGGGCCTTTTAACTCAACGCAGTTAACATGGTCCGTTTAACTGAAACGCAAAGTTACATGTTTGTCTTTATCCAAACTTGTCCCATCGAAAACTAGTGCGAAAAGCAACAACACCTGAAGGGAATTAGAGCTTCATTGCAAGGCTGCCAATATAAACAGGTGTAATGTAATGCACGCAGTTAGATGAAAAATTCAGATATCGTTTGACTGCTCAATCGACAATCCGTTGTTTCAGTACCGTGAAAAGTCTAAGAGTATGTGACCGGAGCAATTTAAAGTTGGTATGCAGAAATATAGCAAATCTACTCGTTGGGAAGTCAGATGCGAGATTGAAATTTATTGGAAGACATAAGGAAGCATAATTTACCCTCGAAGAAGGTCGCTTAGATAGCCCTTGTGGCCTGTTTCTTGAGTATTGTTCTACCGTCTGGGAGACACGGCAGTTTTCATTGGCGTTAAGAGACTGTGAAGTTTCAAATACAGGACTGGGCGGCTCGTCAAGGGTTTCCCTTTTCAGTGTGCGGTCGACGTAGATGTGTTCTTGGATACAAGTACATTTCTGTGAAGCTGGTGACAACAGTGAAAGATGCTTTGAGAATAATTTAACGACTCAGCTCACTCACATCGACCATTGTCAGATCTACAAAACAAATAATTAAAACAATTATTAAAAGATAAATTAGACAGGTTCCGCCAAAATTAAAAACAGAAAATGAAAAAAAGCACATAGAATAAAATGAAGTCATTCCATGAAATACAGGCTGTGGTTCAGACCCATCAATGCAGAAATTACATTCTCACCGAACACACATCAGGAGGCTCCTGTATGTTAAAGGTGATCCCCTGTTAGGCTACTGACAATCTACTTATTTGCTATTGGCATATTTCAATAAAAAGGTTTTCAATAAAAATTTTATCGAATCACGTAAGTACTTGAGACAATAAAACGTATAGAGCTCCATTACAGCGCCTTTTTTTATTGTTATTTCATCCCCGTCGCCGCAGAGTGGCGGGCATTGGGCTGTCAGCGGTACGGTATTCCACTCTTCAGTCGACAGCACTTTGAAAACGTTAACAGAGGCGAGGAAATATGCATGACCGCATGACCGCACAAACTCGACTGCCAACAGTTGTGGCACTGTGGTTACGCAAGCCCATCCACGACGGCAAGGTCGTACTATATAGGATGAGAAAAATCGGTTTGTAATCGTCCTCAGGTCAAAAATTGTATAAAGAAATAATTTGACTTCAATTTTTTTCTGGGGCTACATACGACATAAAAAGCAAAATGACATTGGTTTCTAATTTTCGTGGAACTGGCCCAAGATATCGTCTTCTGCCACAAACTGAACTCGATAAACAGCACAGACTGGAGAGAGAAAGCGTTGCGCAATGTGTCCCTTCAATTCAACTATACTCGTAATTCGAGAGCCGAATACATCTTTCGGATAACCCCATAGGCAGAAGTCACACGTATTAAGATCAGGTTATCTGGACGACCATGATATAGGGAATTTCCGAAACGCTTAAATGGCTGTGCAATGTACGGAGAAGTTTCGCCTGGCATAAAAATAATCCCACCCACATATCCAGTCTGTCGAAGGGTTGGAAAGACTTTGATGCGCAAAAGTGCTCTCATAGTGTTTACCAGTGATAGAACAGGTAACAGAACCTGTCGGACTAATCTCCTCGAAAAACTACGGCACTACGATGAAGGATGTCGCCAACCCTCAGCACGCAGTCACGTTTGTAGAATGAAGTGGTGCTGGTTGATGTGCGGGACGAAAGTCTGTTACCCTTATTCTGGAGTTCTGCGTGTTGACATGTTCCTGGAGATGGAAATGGGTTTCGTCGAGCCACGGGATTTTCCGTGGACATTCGTTATCTATTTTCATGCGAGAAAGAAATTCCAGAGCGAACGGTTGTCTTGTAGCAGCAGAAAGCAACTTCTGAAAATATGTGACTCTATATGGATAGCAATGCAGGAGGTGTTTGACGTGGGTGTAAAGGTGTTTGCAATTAAATGAGTTGTAGAGGATTCACGTGGGGGAAGGTAAGCAGATGCGGAAGGGTGACGGAGTGCATGGCGTTTGAGGATTTGGAGAGACTTACAGAACATTGGTCGGACGTAGATCCATGCAACATTTACATAGCAGAAAATGAATCAGATCATTGTTTTGTAGGTGTGGAGAGCTTAATTCCACATTTCAATCTGTTGATAGTTCTATTCTGTTGTGGGCTTCATTACAGAGTCTGATATCACCTTACTATATGATGTAGATGTGACGCACCTATACTGCGTAAAATGGCGAGAAAGTACGCTAATCCGTTTACTTCACTCAAATTTTAAATACTTTCAAACTATCATGTTGCTGTTGTTGTGGTCTTCAGTACTGAGACTGGTTTGATGCAGCTCTCCATGCTACCCTATCGTGTGCAAGGTTCTTCATCTCCCAGTACTTACTGCATCCTACATCCTTCTGAATCTGCTTAGTGTATTCATCTCTTGGTCTCCCTCTACGATTTTTACCCTCCACGCTGCCCTCCAATGCTAAATTTGTAATCCCTTAATGCCTCAGAACATGTCCTACCAACCGGTCCCTTCTTCTTGTCAATTTGTGCCACAAACTTGTCTTCTCCCCAATCCTATTCAATACTTCCTCATTAGTTATGTGTTCTACCCATCTAACCTCCAGCATTCTTCTGTAGAACCACATTTCGAAAGCTTCTATTCTCTTCTTGTCCAAACTATTTATCGTCCATGTTTCACTTCCATACGTGGCTACACTCCATACTTTCAGAAACGACTTCCTGACAGTTAAATCTATACTCAATGTTATCAAGTTTCTCTTCTTCAGAAACGCTTTCCTTGTCATTGCCAGTCTAAATTTTATATCTTCTCTACTTCGACCATCATTAGTTATTTTGCTCCCCAAGTAGCAAAATTCCTTTACTATTTTAAGTGTCTCGGTTACTAATCTATTCCATTATCCTCGTTTTGCTTTTGTTGATGTTCATCTTATATCCTCATTTCAAAACACTGTCCATTCCGTTGAACTGCTCTTCCTTTGCTGTTTCTGACAGAATTACAATGTCGTCGGCGAACCTCAAAGTTTTTATTTCTTCTCCATGAATTTTAATTCCTACTCCGAATTTTTCTTTTGTTTCCTTTACTGCTTGCTCAATATACAGATTGAATAACATCGGGGAGAGGCTACAACGCTTTCTCACTCCCTTCCCAACCACTGCTTCCCTTCCATGTCCCTCGACTCTTATAACTGCCATCTGGTTTCTGTACAAATTGTAAATAGCCTTTCGCTCCCTGTATTTTACCCCTACCATCTTCATAATTTGGAAGAGAATATTCCAGTCAACATTGTCAAAAGCTTTCTCTAAGTCAACAAATGCTAGAAACGTAGGTTTGCCTTTCCTTAATCTTTCTTCTAAGATAAGTCGTAAGGTCAGTATTTCCTCACGTGTTCCAATATTTCTACGGAATCCAAACTGATCTTCCCCGAGATCGGCTTCTACCAGTTTTTCCATTCGTCTCTAAAGAATTCGTGTTAGTATTTTGGAGCTGTGACTTATTAAACTGATAGTTTGGTAATTTTCACATCTGTCACCACCTGCTTTGTTTGGGATTGGAATTATTGTATTCTTCTTGAAGTCTGAGGGTATTTCGCTTGTCTCATACATCTTGTTCACCAGTTGGTAGAGTTTTGTCAGGACTGACTCTCCCAAGGCTGTCAGTAGTTCTAATGGAATATTGTCTACTCCCGGGACCTTGTTTCGACTCAGGTCTTTCCGTGCTCTGCAAACTCTTCACGCAGTATCGTATCTCCCGTTTCATCTTCATCTACATCCTCTTCCATTTCCATAATATTGTCCTAAAGTACATCGCCCTTGTATAGACCCTCTATATATTCCCTCCACCTTCCTGCTTTCCCTTCTTTGATTAGAGCTGGGTTTCCACTGAGCTCTTGATATTCATACAAGTGGTTCTCTTCTCTCCAAAGGTCTCTTAAATTTTCCTGTAGGCAGTATCTATCTTACCCCTAGTGAGATAAGCCTCTACATTCTTACATTTGTCCTCTAGCCATCCCTGCTGTCCATTTTGCACTTCCTGTGGATCTCATTTTTGAGACGTTTGTCTTCCTTTTTGCCTGCTTTATTAACTGAATTTTTATATTTTCTTCTTTCATTAGTTAAATTCAATATTTCTTCTGTTATCGAAGGATTTCTACTAGCCCTCGTCTTTTTACCTACTTGATCCTCTGCTGACTTCACTACTTCATCCCTCAAAGCTACCCATTCTTCTTCTACTGTATTTCTTTCCCCCATTCTTGTCAATTGTTCCCTTATGCTCTCCCTGAAACTCTGTACAACCTCTGGTTTAATCAGTTTATCCAGGTCCCATCTCCTTAAATTCCCACCTTTTTGCAGTTTCTTCAGTTTTAATCTACAGATCATAACCAATAGATTGTGGTCAGAGTGCACATCTGCCCCTGGGAATGTCTTACAATTTAAAACCTGGTTCCTAAATCTCTGTCTTACCATTATATAATCTATCTGATACCTTCTAGTATCTCCAGGATTCTGCATGTATACAACTTTCTTTTATGATTCTTGAAAATGTGTGCCCCGACAGCCGGCCGGAGTGGCCTTGCGGTTCTAGGCGCTTCAGTCTGGAACCGCGTGATCGCTACGGTCGCAGGTTCGAATCCTGCCTCGGGCATGGATGTGTGTGATGTCCTTAGGTTAGTTAGGTTTAATTAGTTCTAAGTTCTAGGCGACTGATGACCACAGCAGTTAAGTCTCATAGTGCTCAGAGCCGTTTGTACCATTTTTTTGTGCCCCGACCGGGCATAAACATTATTGCCGAAAGGAAACAGTGTACATATCCAGTGAGTTCTAAACGCAGATGATTCTGCTTTGGGCCTTCAGAGGGCACTGAAGTCCGACGTCCTGCTCGCCGCGTGCATGTTCGTTTCTTCTTTGCAGCACTCACGCTTTGCCCGTACGGGCAGACAGCAAGCGAACTCAAAACGTTGCTCACTTGCGTCGTTTACATGCAGCCCCAGACGACAGGTGGAAAAATGTGTGTTATAAAATGTCCTCGAAAATATTAAAATGCACATACCTTTCGAACTCGTTATGTTCATTTAACAGTTAATTCGGGCCATCCTTGAAGAATTAGAATATGTTGCTAAAAGAGAAAGACCTAAACGTATGATTTCATGAGATCTGAGGATGGCCGTTTCCGAACTAAACCGGTAATTTCGGTAAATATAAATGTGATTGTTCCAGGTAATTAAAATATCCTCAAAAGAGGACAAGGAAACGCTACAAAAATGGTACTGTGCACCAAGAAGATCCATACTATCAAACTTAAGAGAGTCTAAATCCGAACAAGAGTCAAGAGACACACTACTTATATTATGTTGTGTATCACATAACGAGGTTGAGGGAAACAAATTGAGAAATTTTGCTGTTTTCAAATGGGTTCCAAAAATATTACTTCAGCACACCATTCGTAACTTGAACAGAAAAGTGAGAAAAGTCCTTTATTTTGATCATTGCTGAGGACGTTTTACTTCGTCTAATATATTATGCAACTGAAACACATATTTTCGTAAAATATGAGAAAAACAGCAGAATCGCTTATTGCAATGGTGTCTCCAAAATAAGTACTCAACTATAAACTGCAAGTTTTCTAATGTGTGCAGTGTTTTCAGCGCTTTGATGATATTTTGTTCTAACAGATAATACTGAAGTGGCCATGCACTATGCTTCTGATCTGCGCAGCCATCGTTACCTGTCACATTACAGTTGTACAGAACTCTATCACTGACATAGTGTACGAAAGCCTAACGCAAAACAATTGTGCGATGTTACTGGAATTCCCTTAGCTGACTACTTTGCAATTGCTTCAGTAGGAAAAAGAGTGCATTTTCAAGACGTAAGAAGTCACGTCCTCTAAATGAACCCTCCAATACAGATTAGCTGCAGCGGTCATGTTCGCTTCTTCCCTGTTCTCTAGACTGTAGTCCCAAGTAATGCATGAAATGTGGGCGCAAGGAACTTTGCGAAACTAGGTACTGCAATGAAAGACAGCTTCATAAAAGTGAAAATATCATCTGAAAAATTCAATAACACCATTACGGATAACGCGTCTATATCAAGGAGAGAGAAGAGGAGGAGAAGAAGATGAGTGTTTAGGTCCCATTGACAACGAGGTTCAAATGGTTCAAATGGCTCTGAGCACTATGGGACTCAACTGCTGAGGTCATTAGTCCCCTAGAACTTAGAACTAGTTAAACCTAACTAACCTAAGGACATCACAAACATCCATGCCCGAGGCAGGATTCGAACCTGCAACCGTAGCGGTCTGGCGGTTCCAGACTGCAGCGCCTTTAACCGCACGACCACTTCGGCTGGCGACAACGAGATCATTAGAGACGAAGCACAAGCTCGGATTGGGGAAGGACAGGGAAGGAAACCGGCATTGCCATTTCCAAGGAACCATCCCGGCATTTGCCTCAAGCGATTTAGGGAAATCACGGAAAACCTAAATCAGGATAGCCGGACGCGGGTTTGAACCGTCGTCCTCCCGAATGCGAGTCCAGTGTGTATATCAAAACCTTACTCAGGACACACAAGTAGTTGCTAGGCCATGGCTATTCAAATCTCAATAGACATTAATTCAGTGTTTCTACACAGTTTCTTCGTAGTCTGTTCCGAGTTCAGTCACTCAACTTCTTTTAAAAAAGAAAAAAATACTTACTGTAATATTTATATTTATTTGCGTCGACGCCATTTTCACAATGAGAAAATGAACAAGTCCAAAGAGGTGTTATAACAACCAGTGTAAAAACTTTTAACTCTGTACACATTAATTTCAGATCAGATAAACAGTAATAGAATTAGTGTTAACAGATTCACAAGTTTCCAAACAATAATTCCAAAAGAACTGACAACAAATGGTGAGTTAACAAAAGGCTAGTTGCAGCTTCCCAAACATCAGCTGCTCCGTTCAAGTCTAAGACAGACAGAGATCAACGTTAAGAACAAATAACCACAAACCGTGAGCCAGAACATCTTGCAAGGGCGTTACAAGTATGACAAATCAATTCAAGTTCACATAACGCGTCACAGTAATCTTGAATTACGGAAATTACTGTAGCAATTTAAATGAAAACAAACCATGTAAAACATCTGGCGAATTTCACACTTGGACCTTTAAACGAGAACACATAATTCAAAAAATTAATTTCTTGCAAATGGATGAATACAGAAATAGAACTTCCCGAAAACAATCAAAATTAAAAAAACTTTTTTTTACCTTCATAAGTAGGGTCAAAATAACCGAGGGCTGAACTATTAACGCGGAATGCTGATCCACACAAGAAACTGGAGAAAAGTAAGCAGCATAATACTGGAGAACCCTTACTGAATTTTGCACAAGGAACGTGGGATTTCGGAAGCCAACAGTCTTTTATGCTCTTTAGATACACGTAACAGAGGTACGCCCGTGTTTGGCTGTAAGTTAACCGCGACAGCACAGCATTCACAACTAAGGCAAAAGAAATAAGAAACTCTTAGATGCAAACCCGCTTCCACGAAGGCAAAAGGAACCAAGTATTTGTCAGCTGTCATAGACACACTGTTCCCTTTGCACGCCCATCCTCGGCTGCGAGTCAATACTGGTAGCAAGACATTCACAAACAAGGCAGCAGAAATGAGAAATATGTCGACTCCGAAGACCCAAACACCCAAGTATACAAGCCGAGGGAAGCAATAATTGGACGACTGCCGTATGCATTTCGTTTGCACAGTCATCGGTAACAAGGCGAATCCGACCTCCGTCCTCGGTGGGCGACCTCAATTGCAAACAGAACGCCATTCAGACCCTGAGAGCGGGAAGGAGCGCGCCTGTTGTTAAGTGAGCTCGGGGAGTTACTACAAACTATCCAGCGACGCCGACCACCCGTCGCTTGGAAACGGCGAGCGAAGAAGTCTCACGAGCAGCAAGAATCGATTGTAATGAACGAGCGGCACACTTACTTCAAGCTTACAATCACAGTCGACAAAAAAAGGAAAATCGATTTTGGTTGTATTACGGTTAAAGTGTATCAACACTTGAAAATAGTTTGTCCGTGTGACCATTTCCGCAAAAAAAAAAAAAAAAAAAAAAAAAAAAAAAAAAAAAAAAAAAAAAAGAAAAAAAAAACATGTAAATATTCGTTTTATAAATTGAAAAGCCGTTTTCTTACTGCAGCCTGATATTTATTTATGTAGAACACGCGTTTTCGCTTTTATACTGAGGCACCATCAGTGGGCTAAACCTGGATAATTATTTCTTAAGAAATTGCACTGAAAAAGGTGTTTGAATTTATAAAACGTGTATAAAAATAGCTCTGGAGCTATAGTTCTTATACTAAAAGCATTCAGTTATCCATACACGCAAAGCTAGGAAGTTTGTTTGTTAGGTTGGTATAGCTGTGGGACAGCGAGGTCATAACGGGGGAGGTAATGATTGTGCCATTGTGAACGTACATAACAGCAAGTCAAAATATTCAAAAAACAAAAAAAAGCTTGGCGTCAGTATCGCCCAAGAACTAATCTCAAACTAGAAAAAATGACTAAATACTATTCTGCTGGACCATAGGAAAATCAGGAACAACTTTTAATATCGTAGATGCTTGCTGTCAACTGCAACCACTAATTACTGACATGTACCAACTGATTGTATGAACTGCAGTTTCTTCTTCGGCTATAAACTCCTATTATTCTGCTGATACAGTTACTTTAGCGCCTTTTAGTCTGAAACATGACGGTGTTTTCTGCGAGACTTAAAGTGCTCTTCTGTTAGCACATTACAAACCTGTTTTAAGTTCATCAGTGATAAAATCCGCGACAGTTTTAAATATTATTTATATTGAAAGGAAAAGCACAACACGGTTTCAGGACCTGTGTCCCATCTTCAGGTGCATATTAAAATATGAGTCTACAGAGAATGCATAAGGTAGGTAAAAATATTTTTACCTCAGTTATGCATCCTTTTTTCGAACTCAGTTGTCCATTCTTTACGGAATTACATTTTACAACGCATCTGAAGATAAACGCTGGTCCTAAAACCGGATTATGCTTTCCTTCTTGGACACAAATAATTTTTACAACTCCAGCGGATTTTAGTCGTATCATTGATGATGAATAACAGTTATGGCTTTCCAGTCAACTATGATCTCCACCGAAATACAACATCTCATGAAGCTCTCAGTGCCGCGCGGGATTAGCCGAGCGGTCTGGACGCTGCAGTCATGGACTGTGTAACTGATCCCGGCGGAAGTTCGAGTCCTCCATCAGGCATGGGTGTGTGTGTTTGTCCTTAGGATAATTTGGGTTAAGTAGTGTATTAGCTTAGGGACTGATGACCTTAGCAGTTAAGTCCCATAAGATTTCACACACATTTGAACATTTTTTGAAGCTCTCAGTAATAGAATAATATTTTTCTTAAATAAATTATTTGTATCTGAGACGAGGTGTACTCTCAATGTATACTCGCAGATTATCTGTTTGTTCATCAATTTTTTTTTTCTTGTCGCCTTTTAGGGATTCCAGAAACAAATATGACAAAAAACATTTTCTTTCGCAACCAAAAGCAACGCTACCAAGCACTTTCAAAAAGTGGCAAGCAATATATCCCCTAAGGGGAATATTGAAGCACATTGGGAAGGGGTAGAAGGTAAATGTAGCTCATTAATAATATTTTATTAAATTAAATAAAACTTGGATCGTAACGAAGAAACGCTTCAATATTTTAACCTTCAATTTGTTTGACGCACTGTATGTATTGTTTACAATATTTTGTCAATAATAGATGTAAACACCACGTTAGCCAACATTGTCACTGCAAGAGTTAGTTAGAATGACGAATCATCTTCGGATAGCTCAAAAAAAGAATCATTCCAATATACTGCATGATGTTCAATAAGATTAGGGAAGCTCTTTCAAACTACGGAGACGTTAAATCAATTGCAAATGAAAGATGGTCACCTCGCTTCAAACTGCAGTGTTTTAACGGGGTCCCCTGTGTACAGATGGACGTTAAGACGAATATTCCGTCTCACATAACTGTTTGTGGGTATAAGGCACAAATTGTTTATACAGGTCAGGAAGTTACATGTCATATATGTAACGAAACCGGCCACTTCAGACAGGAATGTCCGCGGCGAACTGTTGCGCTTAAAAGTAATTTGATGCAGCGTCAGAAGCTTACCTTAAATGATCTGTTACTAAAGAATAGCCCGGAACAACTGGTTGAGGATGTTAACGCAGTGGGCCAAGCTGATGTCTCCCTTCACGGTAACAGTCAATTTCCCCCGTTAACAACAAAAGGAAACCCTGTTGCCACTACTCGTGATACTGAAACGCAACCGAAAAAACGACCTCTGCAGGTGGTGGTGGTTAGTGTTTAACGTCCCGTCGACAACGAGGTCATTAGAGACGGAGCGCACGCTCGGCTTAGGGAAGGATTGGGAAGGAAATCGGCCGTGCCCTTTCAAAGGAACCATCCCGGTATTTGCCTGAAACGATTTAGGGAAATCACGGAAAACCTAAATCAGGATGGCCGGAGACGGGATTGAACCGTCGTCCTCCCGAATGCGAGTCCAGTGTGCTAACCACTGCGCCACCTCGCTCGGTCCTCTGGAGGTAACTGATAGTTGTTCAGAGGACGAGCTGTCTTGTCGCACTCCCTCACTTCGCAAGCAAAAACAGTGCGATGAGAAGTCAGAGGAGCCTGAAGGCAAAATGAGAATGGAAACTAATGAATAGAAAGATAATACACATACGGTACCAGAAAATGACGGGGGTGAAAGCAGCATTAATTTGCAAGAAGCAACAGGTGCAGTAGCCGATTGCAAAGATCATAATCTATCTGTTAATAAACAAATTCAGGGAGAGGTTGCAAAACTGCAGTCTCCATTTGTTTCCCTCGATCAGAAAGTGAGTGAAATTAATAAAGAACGAGGAAGTGGTGGCCAAACTGAAATCACGGTCAACACCTAAGGGCAGGCGCCGGCAACCGAAATTGCTAATGCGTCTGCTGCTGCTCCAGATAAGCCGCGAAGTAAAATACCGACGCAACCAAATGAGAATGTAGCTCGTAACCAAGGGAAGGGAAAATCCAGTAGGGACGACCCAAGCCCAAAGAATGTTCAGTCCGAAACGGTCGTACACGAATCACTGGAGGAAAAATCAGAAAGTTTACCAGGAAATCAGTCTGCTTGCGGTACAAGAGGAAACATCAGAAGTACAAAAAAACGGACAGTAACTAATAAACTGATTGAAGTGTTATTCCATGTTCAGCGTTCCGAGAAAACTGTTACAGCTTAACTGAACCCTGAACCACGGTAAACTAAATTAGTTCAACAAAACAACTACATAGTGACAGCACAATGACGCAATCATATTCTGTCACTACTATAAACATAAATAAAATCACGACCGGTTTGAAATTATCGGCCCTTAAGGAATTTTTGTACGAATCCGCGACTGATATTGCCCTGTTACAAGAAGTTCTAATTTCTGATTTGGTAATTCCCGGTTTTGTCAGTTACATAAATGTGTCTCCCGAAACAAGTGTTTGAACAGCTATTTTGGTGAGGGAAGGGATTACAGTAAGCGAGGTGGAACGACTGGAATCCGGAAGGGGAATAGGACTAAATATCTATGATGTGACTGTCATCAACTTGTACGCCCCTTCAGGAAGCTCTCATCTAGCTGACAGGGCACGTTTCTTCAAAGATGACTTGATATACTTGTTAAGGAAATCGCCAAGACAGTTATTACTTGGAGGTGATTTTAATTGTGTTTTAAATCGAAAAGATCAGTTACCTAATTTTAATTTCTCAAGTGAACTAAAACAATTAGTTACTGGTTTAGAATTAAAGGATATATGGGAAATCAAATACCCCTCCACTGTTGAGTTCACTTATGTCACGGCAACATCACGTAGCAGGATTGATAGACTACATATTTCTAAAAATCTTGTAACTTCCGTGACAAAAGTAGAAACCATTCCTACGTACTTTTCAGACCATTCAAGTGTCTTAGCTTGCATAAATCTAACAAGACAGCCGGTACGCCGATTCAAGAATGAGTGGAATTTGAATACTTCCTTGTTAGTAAACCATGATTTAGAAGATCTGATTGAAGAAACATGGGCAATATGCCTGCGAGCCCGTAGTATATATTCCACTGCTATTGACTGGTGGATTAAAGTGGCAAACCCAAAGTTGAGGAAAGTTCCTATTCAATACAGTGCCCAGAGCGCAACGGAAATGAAATGCACTATAGAGTATTACTATCCCGTTTTGAGAGATCTATATGATCAAGTCTCAGCGGGTTCCTCACTTCGGATAGCAGACATCAAAAAAGTCAAAGCCAAGTTACTTAATATCAAGAGAAGTGAAATGGAAGGGTTGAAAATAAAATCGAAGCAAATTCGGTGTCAGCAAATGAAACTACTTCCCTATATGATTTGGTGAAGCATACGAAAAACGGGAGAAGGACTTTTATTGAAGAAATTCGAACAAAACACGGTACGATTCTGAGAACCCAGCAGGATATCATGGACGAGATTTATCGCTATTATTGCGAGCTATATTCTGTACATCAAAGTAGTGATGCTTCCTTGGAAGAATTCCTTGACATCCTAGCCCCACAGCTGACAGAAGATGACAACGAAAATCTTCTCGAGGTTGTCAGTAAAGAAGACACGTATGAGACTCTGTGCGCCTCACCACCAAAAAAATCCCCAGGACCGGTTGGTCTGCCAGCAGAGTTTTGCATCCGTTACTGGCCAATAGTAGGTGCGAAAATCGCGGACATTGTAAATGAGGTTATTCGGGGTAAAATGATTCCGGCTGAGTTTAAGGAGAGTAAAATTGTTCTGGTGCCAAAAAAATAATGGAAACAAAGATTTAAATAATTTTCGTCCAATTTCACTGCTGAATTCTGATTATAAATTAATAGCTAGAATAATAAACAAGAGAATTTCATGCCTTACAGATAAAATTATTAGTCAACATCAGAACTGTGCGCAAGCCAGAACCATTTTTCAAAATCTAGCGGAATTCAGGGATATCATTGCAATAACTTCTGTAACAAACATAAAGTGTGCTTTATTGTTTTTAGATTTTTATAAGGCGTTCGATGTAGTAAACCATGAATATCTTCTACAGACATTGAAGAAAATAGGTTTCAACGATAGGGTTATACAGTTGATTAAGAACATAGCAACTGGAATAAATGCTAAAATAGCGGTGAATTGTCAACAATCCAGGCCGATGCAAATACAACGTGGTGTTCCTCAAGGAAGTCCTCTGTCCATGTCGCTCTTCGCAATTTCGCTGGAACCTTTCCTCCGACATGTCCATGGTACATTAAAAGGCTTAACATTATCAGGAAATAAAACAGTTATAAGAGCCTATGCTGACGATATAGGGGTCATTATAAGGAATAATGACGAGTTAACCACCCTAGCAACAGTGATTCATTCGTACTGTAGAGCGTCTGGAGCCAATGCAAACGGAAAAAAAGTAAGATGTTAAATCTCAGAGGTTTTGATAATATCAACGTCGAGTGGGCAAAATTAGTCCGACAACATAAAACACCTGGGATCACCCTGACAGCATGCCCTATGAAAATGACGGCTTTAAATTGGAAAGTCGCAGCAGATAAAATGCAAGGAGCCATTGTAGAGAATTTAACTCGATATATGAACCAAGTTCAAAGAACACAGTATATCAACTCGTGCATCCTTGCTAAGGCTTATTATAATGCCCAGCTGTTTCCAATACCGAGAATGATAGCGAAGAGAATAATGTCCAAAATCACAAAATTTTTGTGGAGAGGTGAAGTGTTCAGAGTACCTGCTAACCTGCTCTTTTTATCAAAAGGCAAGTTAATTTAATAAGAGACTCGCGAGAAAGCATAACCAGCCAACTTTTCGAGATCATTAAACCTCCAAGCCTGCTTCCCCCGATTGACGTGCAGAATATCAACAGTCGCTTACAGCACGTGAAGATTTTCTATGTTGAGTTTAGTTATGTCAGTGTCGAACTCAGGCAGTCCCGACACTTAACATCGAGAGCCATAATGCGGGAACGAAAGAAAAGCGAAAGAAGAAACAAAATAGAACGACAGTTTCCAAACGTTGAGTGGACTGAGATTTGGAAAAACATTAGTTCTAATGTGCTCACGTCTAATATAAAAACGTCATGGTACAAGACAGTTAAGAACATAGTTAGCACCAATGAAAGACTGCACGCAATCGGACTCTGTGAAACAAATTTATGTCAACAATGCCCTCTAGTTGACACAGTAATTCATAGATATACTTGCAGTGGTCACATGAATAGTTGGAAGTGGATCCGGGGGCAAATAGCTCTGATTACAAGAACATCCCCTGAGTATATATCGCTGTCATTGATACACAGGCCTGAAGCACGCTATTTCCCAGAAGCAAAAAATAACACTGTGTACTGGTCGCTGGGAAATTTTGTTAACTACGTCCTTAACAAATTAGGATCCGATAGCATCATAGAGTTCAAGGTACACATTCTGTGTGAGTTTCACAAAATTAGAAGCTATTCGAATCACAAGAAAAAGTTCGGTAATATGCTAAAAATTGTATTTGAAGGAATGGGCATTGGTTAATATAAAAAAGAAGACTGTGTTGACAGTGATGTAATGTAGTTACCGTAAGGATACTATTTAAGATTTTACAGTATATTTATGATGTATGCTTTTTCAACTTCAGAGAGTAGTTTTTTGAAATTTATAAGCTAATGTACAGAACTTATGTGAATTGAGATTGTGTGTCTAATAGTGCCAAACACAAAACATTAAAGGTGCATTATAGGCTTATACTAGAAATATGGAAATAGACAGTTTTTATAGAAATGTCCTTATCGATTGGTTAAAACCATAAGATTCTATCTAATAAATGTAATATTCAATGGCTGGCACATTGCCCTGTTCATTTTTGCAGTGAAAGACTGATTATATAGATCTGATCACTTCAGATACTTAGATTCAATTAATGTCCAGAAAGTGTAGTTGGAAGGCTAGTCAACTTTATTATATATCTCCTTTCCGCCATTCTCAAGTATTTATGTTTAATTTAATTCTTTCTGGTGATTTAGTCAGTAACACAATCTTCTGTTGTCTTTCCTTAACGTCAGCGCAATTAAAAAGCTCAAACAGTTTTGTTTAAATAACTTCATGTATGTATAACTTAGTATGTATTTGGAATGTGAAACATTGTTTTTTTTAATAAAGGTTTTATAAAAAAAAATGCGGGCTAGGCGCTGCAGCCATGGACTGTGTGACTGGTCCCGGCGGAGGTTCGAGTCCTCCATCGGGCATAAGTGTGTGTGTTTGTCCTTAGGATAATTTAGGTTAAGTAGTGTGTTAGCTTAGGGACTGATGACCTTAGCAGTTAAGTCCCACAAGATTTCACACACATTTGAACATTTTTTGAAGCTCTCAGTAATAGAATAATATTTTTCTTAAATAAATTATTTGTATCTGAGACGAGGTGTACTCTCAATGTATACTCGCAGATTACCTGTTTGTTCATCATTTTTTTTCTTGTCGCCTTGTTAGGGATTCCAGAAACAAATACGACAAAAAACATTTTCTTTCGCAACCAAAAGCAACGCTACCAAGCACTTTCAAAAAGTGGCAAGCAATATATCCCCTAAGGGGAATATTAAAGCACATTGTGAAGGGGTAGAAGGTAAATGTAGCTCATTAATAATATTTTATTAAATTAAATGAAACTTGGATCGTAACGAAGAAACGCTTCAATATTTTAACCTTCAATTTGTTTGACGCACTGTATGTATTGTTTACAATATTTTGTCAATAACAGATGTAAACACCACGTTAGCCAACATTGTCACTGCAAGAGTTAGTTAGAATGACGAATCATCTTCGGATAGCTCAAAAAAATCATTCCAATATACTGCATGATGTTCGAGTAAGAAATGGCAGTATCAATTGATTTGTCTCATTTTCAGATATTCTTCACACCCTTTCCCGGGACAGGTTGCACCCGACAGAAATCTGTGCTTTCATAGGGTTTTTGCTGTTCCTACTTGATTGCTTCCTGCTAATTTATTCCGTCGTCACAGAGTGTTACACGCCACATTCCATTGTAATAATGGTGAAATAAAGAAAATTGTTGCCTCATATGAAAATTTGCTAGTCTTACAGCACTAGGAGATTATGACTGGAAGGGAACGGAAATGAGGACTACTAAGGAATATTGACTGGAATCAGTTGAAAGTGACTCTTGACCTGCGCCACAGTTTCCAACTGTTTGCAGTGAATACTCACTGCCAAATTCACAAGACGGAAAAATATACTTTAAAAACTCGAGATGTAGGGAGATATACGCCGAACTACATAGTACTATTTGATTCGTAGACCTTGGCCTCTGATTTATGTGTTGGTGCGATACGTGTTAAGGGCTCCCGTTACTTGCCACTGAAGAAAGCAGTACAGGGAATAAAATTATAGGACCAGACAGGGATTAAAATACGTAACACATATTAAAGAAAACGCTGCCACTGGCAGACAGGTAAAGAGGAAAAAGTGTACGCAGTAGCAAACGGAGAACGTCGTCGAATCCATCCAATGACTACTGGTCAAAACACATATAAGAAATTGATTCCTATTTCTCCCTGTCTGTCTGTCTGGGCGGCGTGCAGGTCAGAGGCCTGCGTCACGGCCATTCCAGGCAGAGCACTCTCGTTAAACAACTGAAGTTCTAAAAACGAGTCACGGACACGGTGTAGTACACAGTGTTTAGAACGTGTGACTCGGCATTTGCTGCGCTTCTTTACACCTTGTAGCCAGGGTTACCGCGGTAGAACTGACTCGTTTGGTCGCTAAAAAATAAATTCCCAGTTTCTTTGAGCATCTGTTCACTATGTCTTCATTTCACGATTCAGTACGTCATCAAGATCGACTACAGTAAAATTCCTATATCTACAAACAGTTTCAGTTTTAATGTGGTCATGTTTGTTTTAAATGTTGTAAGAGCATGAAACGAAGACTTCCATCAAGGAATGCTATTCGACGTAGCTGACTTTAGAGTCACCATAAGAGTGAAATAAACATACACATCCACCAATAAATGCCTAATGATATGGTTAGGTAGTTGTCGACAACTGTTAATTCGGCCTCTGTTGTAGAGTATATCTCGCGATGACGAAAAGAAGTTAAAGTAATGACTGCTACTGACGCTTAACAAATATTCGGAAACTTTTTAAGCGTAATGTTGCATATACTTCATCTTACCATCGTTGTGTCTTTATGCGTTAAGAGCCCAGTTATCCCTCTCTGCAGTATCTTCCAGTGCAGGGGAAAGATAGGAATGGTTCTAAACATCACTAAACATGAACGACTCTTAACAGAAAAAGTAATGTCAATTTTCGTTTTTTCATCCCTGTTTTCTACGTACTAATTACACTCAAATCAGGGAACAAATCTTCAATCATAAACCGTAATGTCTTTTCAGTTAATATACAACTAAGAAATTGTTTACCCGTGTAGATGACAGGCTTCCCTCGATGCAACCATCACTCACTGAATTCTGTTAAGATCAGATTTAAGAATACTGCCTCATGCACAGCAGTGTTATAATTTCTCCAATTAATCTCGCGGACAGACTCCATACATGTATTCCGACTACAGGGAGTATTGGGCTCCCCAAGGAGAAAGATGAAGATCTGTAGTACTGATAAATGGAAAAGGTTCGATTTTGTAATTCTCGTTGCACAAAAATGTCCTTTGTTACTTCACAAGCAGTACCAAAATACTAATAGGTGCGGGTACTAATAGGTGCGGGAGGATATGGAATATTTACCTGCATATTATGTCTTTAACAACATGAGTGACTGCACTGTTGATTGTGGCCACTGAATCATCGAAACCTTTGACACGATTTACAAAGACGTAATCGTTAACATAGGTCCAGAGGGAAATGTCCGAGCATTTAAGAGCAATAGACGTTGGAGACCAAGAATTAATGCCAATCCATGCAATACAAAGTCTTATGGTGCTATTCTCATATAAGTATTACTTAAAATAGAAATGCAAATTCCATTAAGTATAGTTGATACAAGATCATGTCCAATAAGCATTTTAAATCATGACAGAGATCTCATATAAATATATGTGATACCTAGCAACACAGCACATGGGTTTGTTGAGACGTATAGGTAGTCTTTATGTGTCTTGACTCTTCAAAAGGTAAGAAACTCATTTCCTCGTAAAATCCAATTTTCTTTGGGAAATTTTCATCCTCTTAGGACAGCGGGAGAACTGTTTCAGAAAATAGCATAGGCTTTTGTCTTACTAAAATATTTCAGTTCCTTCATACGTCTTAAAATTGTCAATTCTTCTGTGACTGCAACGTAATAGTTGTCTTCTAAGGAAACATGTTATACAAACTGCATACATTACTAATGTAAACCACATTAAGATTTGCATATCGCACTGCACACAACCTAAGAACAAAAGTCCACTCCGAAGAACCAAAACTACGAGTGCACACATCCTGAGGCGTTTAAATTAATTGTAATGACTCCGAAAAATTCTATGTAAGCCAAATACACCATAATCTCAAAATCAGATATGAGGAACATTCCACAAACAGTGACAAAAACCTATCCACAGTCTTCAATTACTTGTAAACAGAGAGCCACAATACAAACCAGATCGAAAATGCGATAAAAATCCTCTACGTAACGCTGAGGGGCCCAATAATGAACTTTTTAGAAGAAATAGAAATCTATTTACGCACTCACAAATATCCAGACAAAATTCTCAACGAAAAAATCGACTTAAAACATAGAAATTATATGGAAAATTTTATTGAAATTACAGAAAACTATAACGGATAAAACAAATTTACAGGCCAAGCAAATATAAGCCAGGATCTACTACCGCCATACAAAACTCCATAGATGAAAATACCAGTTAAGTACTATATAGCATCATTTACTTAGTTACTAATTGAAACTGTCAAGCTTAAGGAAATAAATAATGCAAAATTGTTATTAGTTGCGAAGAGACACAGATATATACCCTGACAACTCAACATTTTTGTATATGTTTGATAATGGTTATGAAGCCGAAATAGGCTTATATCAAAAAATTAACTCCGCAGTAAACAGTCTTTAAATATAGCAGCGTTTGGTTTATTAAACGTAAAATAGCCTTAGAAGACGAGTTAAAATTGGTGATATTTTCCAAGTATCGTGTATGCAAAGTATTGTACAAAGGAGTTGTAGTTCCTGGGAGTTTTTTCGAATACATTCGTGTAATAAAACCTAAAATGCTTCTTTTAAGCATGTGATAGCATCCTGACTTCATTTTGACCCGCAGTAAGTATGCTTCAAACCTACAATACCGGTCTTCATGAGGTGGATTCTGCATTTTCTCACTGATGCGTGAGAGGGACTCCTATTACGTACTGCTGTACGGAAATGCAATGTATCTCTTCCTGCGATCTTGTTTCACGCTTATATTTCACACAGTATACGCCATCATACTCAAAATACAGTGATCGTAATCATACACAAAAGATATTTTGCATTTGCGCGTGATATTCTGCATAGTTCTTTCTCCTAAATTTATTGGAGCTACTTTGCGATGTTGTGGAGGTGCAAAGGCACCTTACGAGAAATTTACTTTGCAGTCCACATTATTTTACACTATAGTGAAATTATAAAGGGTTGGTGTGTAAGTTTGTAGCGTTTTTACCGTAAGTTTAATAAACGTGACAGATATACACAACAGAGCCTTTAGTCATCAATAAAATATTCTCCTTCACTATATACTCAGTCTGCCAACGCTGAGGTAACTTTTCGATTCCGCGAACTTCTCGATTCCGCGACTGTAAAAATCACAGGGTTTTGTGGCGAACTACCCGTCGAACCATGTTCGAAGCGTAGACACATTTTCATCCTGAAAGGAAGTTCCTTGGAGGTTATTCGATAGAGAGCAAGATTAGGTGAATAAGGTGGGTGCAGAACATGTCCTTCTAGTCACGTTGTGCCACAGTCTCAAGGCGCAAATGTTCCTGGCTGTCTCCGGCGTTGTCACCCCTCTACTGAACTCAAAACAGAAGATATCTCCAATTGGCACTCCATTTCCTAGCGTCCACAGCTCCGCCCACGATCTCCACATGACAACATGACAATATGTAAATTATATAGTAACAGTGAACAAGAAATAAAAGAAATGACAATCGATTTGTAAGCCTATAGCAACCAGAATACCAACATGCAAAAAAAAAAAGAAAAAAACCCGCTATGAACTGATGCCCTACCTAATACATACGGGTAATAAGTACATATGTCTCCAGACATACCAAATGTCAAGAAATTCCAAGGAGCAGGTCGTAAGTCAGTCACCACGTCAAAATAACTTCTTAACAAATAACAAATGTAAATCAGCGATTCCTGATTTGGATTTAAGTGTAGGAATTTGCGACTAAATTATCGAGAAATTACAACCCCATTTACTAGCTTGCACGTCTTAAGTTTATTCAGTAGATGCGAAATGTAGAAATATGTCAACACTTTCTGTTTGTTTCCACCCAAGGTGATGGTGATGATGTTTGGTTTGAGGGGCGCTCAACTGCGCGGTCATCAGTGCCCGTGCAAAGTTCCACTTTTTACGCAGTCCAATTTGTCTCGCACTCCAGTCTAGCCACTGTCACGAATGATGATGACGATGATGAAATTAGAAGGAAAACACAAACACCCAGTCCCCGGGCAGAGAAAACCACACAGGGTGAATATGTTTTGCACGACTAGTGGACATCCAATAATTGACCTGTATGTCAGTAAAAATGACCTCCTTCGTCAAAGACTTCTATTCAACCAAAAATGTCTACGATTTTGCTCAGATCATCCACAAATGAGCTTGCCAAGAACGTCTATATTCCATCTAAGCTGAAGGATGTGGTTGTCTTCCTCCACTTGTGAAATGGAATATGAAGTAACCTGTAGCGAACAGGCATGTTGATTTTTCTCGTACCGCACGAAATCCCTGCATGGCTAATGTCTTTCCCACCACACGCAGTATTTCGCCAGGGTAATACTGTCCATGTCACAAGAACAGAATTGTATTACTCAAGTTTAAAAAGAATGATCGTATAACAAGACTGTCAATTTAGTTTAAACTTTCAAGCATGCTTGGGGCGTCATTTAGTGACATATCCTGGCTGATAAATGATGTTATCCACAAAAAGAGTAAACAGCACTTGAAAACATCGTGTTAACCGTGTCTGGTCACACAGCAAGTATTTGTATAATTAATGCGACTCCTATTTTATGTGCCCAACGTGAACAATCCCTCTATCATAATGCCCTTTCACATAATGAAGTCTGTAGCTTCACATTTATCATCTGTAGAGCGGAAACATCTATCTTAGATTAGGTGCTCGAGTAGTATGTTCTACCTATAAAAATTACCTATAAATAAATATTTCATAATCCTTTTATCTGACAAGATAGTGAAGTATTACAGAAGATGTATCACACTTGGCGTTGGCACACAAAATTACTTCTGTATCATACTTACAGAACAACGTCCTTCGTCCTCTGTCTTACGTAAGCCTCTCTCGAACAACGAGTCCATCTAGAAATCTTTCATCAATCCGTTCTCCACAGTAAATGTCCTCAATGTAGTGACTTCACCATGAAATAACAGCCCTTGTGACTGCTTAATCTTGTACGCCTTATAATGTGATATGCGAAAAGAATATGAATAAACGTATTCTGCACAGCCAATTCCATTATAACACATTCTTGGCACCATACTGAAGATAATTGTCCTCGATTTACGATTACTCGGTGAGTAGCTGGCAACAACAGGACACTTCTCAAGACACAGAGGAATTAAAAATATTGGTAAGTTGAAAATTCGTGCCGAACTGTGATTCGAATCCAGCTCTACTGTTTAGTAGGCAGATACGATGACCACTATGTTGTCCAGACATATCCTCACCACAGCCGCACAGACTATCCTAGCATGTAGAATCTGCAGCGGAGTGTGCGCTGATTTGAAACTTCCTGGCAGATTAAAACTGTGTGCTGGACCGAGAGTCGAACTCGGGACCTTGCCTTTCGCGGGCAAGTGCTCTACCAACTGAGTTACCCAAGAACGACTCAGGACTCGTCGTCACAACTGTACTTCCACCAGTACCTTGTCTCCTACCTTCCAAACTTCACAGTTCTCTTGCGAAACTTGCAGGACTATCACTATTGGAAGAAAGGATATTGCGGAGACATGGCTTAGCCACAGCCGGGGGATGTTTCCAGACAGAAATGTTCACTCTGGAGCGGTGTGTGCGCTGATTTGAAACTTCCCTAGTGAGCCTCCCGCCAGACTCAAATTCTCAACTTATACCACACACTACTGACGTAGTGACTCTGTTCGTTAGCCTCGTTACTCGCATCTCCCCGATTCCTGTAAGAGTTCGAGCTTGGTCTGCATGTGCACCGGAGGGATCATTGGTCGTCTTAGCCTTAATTTTCTGTAGATATAAATAATACTTCTGCCGACCACTTCAGGTGACCTACATGTGTGTTTACAAAGGTTTGGTTCCAATATAATATCGTTTTGAAAACAAACAGTATACCACTGCGTTCCGGAATCTAGTGTAGTATCGACAATTTCAGTTGTATTTCGACAACGTTACTGATGCTACTACCAGATCTGCAGTTATGTAACAATTAAATACTTGCAATATCTTTCAAGTCTTCTTTGTAATGAAGATGTTTCAAATGGTTTTTCCATTTTTAATTTAAATTTTGTTGCTGTCGGTTTCCTGGCCAACCAATATTGTACATATCTGGCATTAATCGCTACAATATAGTACCAATTTGTTTTTTTGTTTTTGTTTCTATGATAGGTATTAAGACAAAACACTACTTTTGAAAGCTCTCATAAATGTCGTGTTTCCGGTGTCTCATAGAGAATTTCGTTCTAATACTTGTCTATTTCCATTTCAGAAACCTACTTGGTAACTCATTAAATCTTTGGATCTGGTTTCCACAAATTTTTACCATGACTGAATGATTCTGTTGAATGCAGCGTCTGCATATGCTCTAATGTTGCTCTTCTGTGCCGCTGCTTCCGCACACAAGTGAATTCTAGGTATGTCTGTCGTTGAGTCAGTTTGGGGGCGATCTGAAAGTTATATTTTTCTTGAAGATTCAAATTAGTCAAGATCGCTTTTTGTTACCATGACTGATTTCAAGAAACCTACGCTGTCGTCATGTTACAAGATCCGATGATGACAACGGAGATCTGTCGGAACCGGTCATGGTAACAAGAAGATTTCCAGCGATCTTGGCTAACTTGATTTTTCATGAATAATACAAGAGAATTCAATGTACGAAGAACTTCTGAAGAGGGCTGCTCTCCCTTATCGTACGAAGCAATGTTTAGTTATGAACTTAGGTTGCAGAATCATTCTATTCATTTGCTAATGGCTTTTGACAACGAAGATGCAGTATTGATAATGTGTCTGTATGGCATAGATCCCATTCAAAGATGTTTTCGTTTCTCGAGATCTAGGGGCTGCGTAATAGAAAATCAATATTTCTCAAGGCAAACTTAATGATGCTAAAACGTTTTATGATCTGGAGCTGAGGAAGCGATCTACTCATTCGCCATTCACAGAGCAACTGAGTAATGCGCGTATGAAGAAAGGCACGACAATCTGTTAAAAATTATTCTAGATTTGTGTTAGTTGGTCGCAGGGCCAAGTGTCCATGATATTTGCAATCGACTTGGGACACTTGTTCCAAGAACAAAAGTACATGTTTTTCGAGTATTCGAATGAGTTGTAGAGGGACAAGATGCAGTATTCATTCGCATAAACTCATGTCAACAAGTACCCGCTCCCCAACCCCAGGGAGCACCTGATCTAGACTGCGACTTAAGTGATCGAAATATCTTGGAAGTACAATGCGAATTACCGGCAGACCACCCAATTTTCTAAAATGATGACGCCCTGCTGGGAAACCCTGAAGACCTACACCCAATTCATGTTCCAAAAACTATCATGTATCTAGAATGAAATTTTCACACTACAGCGGAGTGTGCGCTGATATGAAACTCCCTGGCATATTAAAACTGTGTGCCGGACCGAGACTCGAATTCGGGACCTTTGCCTTTCGCAGGTAAGTGCTCTACCATCTGAGATACCCAAGCACGACTCACGATTCCTCCTCACAGCTAGAATTCCGCCACAACCTCGTCTCCTACCCTCCAAACTTCACAGAAGCTCTCCTCCTAACCTTGCAGAACTAGCACTCCTGGAAAAAGGGATATTGCGGAGCTGTGAGGAGGGGTAGCTCAGATCGTAGAGCACTTGCCCGTGAAAGGCAAAGGTCCCGAGTTCGAGTCTCGGTCCGTCACACAGTTTTAATCTGCCAGGAAGTTTCACTATCGATGCACTTTGCCAGTCAGGAATATACGATCCGAGTAATTGATTGTGCACCACATTACATCAATTGTCCACGGCAAAACAAAGTTGTTGAGTTGAGTTATTTTAGGAAAGGAGACCAGACAGCGAGGTCATCGGTCTCATCGGATTAGGGAAGGACGGGGAAGGAAGTCGGCCGTGCCCTTTCAAAGGAACCATCTCAGCATTTGACTGGAGCGATTTAGGGAAATCACGGAAAACCTAAATCATGATGGCCGGACGCGGGATTGAACCGTTGTCCTCGCGAATGTGAGTCCAGTGTGCTAGACACTGCGCCACCTCGCTCGGTTCTAAATGTATTTACGCGAGGTTTCTCGCACGCCCACACGAGCATGTTATGGGCGTTCACTACACCCGCACGGGTCATGAGGTTCTCATACGTAAACCTGTACTCGACGACAGAACGGCGGATTAGCAGCATGACGATCGAGTAACCACAGACAAAAATTCTGACGTCTAGGGTATCCTGCAGGTGCAAGCTCCTGTAAATTCTGCAGATGAAATGGGTGGAAGTGTTGTCTTCGTAACAGTCGCTACACAACTGATTGAAGAATCCCGCCTCTGACACTTATATAGCGGGTACTTACGATCGGATCTTCATCTGTTGTTTACAGGATATTCTCAAGACTCATGAATTAATGCCTACCACAAATGACATATATCATAACTCGAAAACAAGCAATTTCAGACAAATGATTTTGATGCATACGTGACATCCACGATGCGTGTACGGTTACTTTTGAAGCAGCCTATTTACCCGCCTTGAATGGAAACGATACTAAACACGAACAACACAAATGCACTCTGGTGGCCATCCTAGCTGCCACAGAGTATTGCACCTCAAACCATTTGCATCCGCTCCGATGGTGCGCACGTGTACGAAGTTACATTGACATCCAACCATGTCTTGTGGGTGCTCCATATTTTTTGTTGGGCTGTGTACTTCGTCACTGCAGTGATTGTGTAAGATTATACTCCTGTCTGTCAGAAAAATTCCCTTGTTCTTCTGTACACAAACCGTTGACTACTTGCTCATCGAAAGTAACTGCACAAAACTATCCGATGTACAATGTTTATGATGGTTCTTTTTATTTCCGTCGTTTGCTGTATGCACAGAAACGCTACTGTTAAAGTTAGATGTTAATGACCCAGCAGATAATGTCGGTTGTAGTCCCGAACATTATGGAGATGATAGGTAAGTCTGCGTAGTCACTCGAAGAGATGTATCAACTATGTTCTTTTTTAAGTGATATCTGTCGGAACATTGCGATATTTTGCTCTTTGTAGGGTAGGTCGTTTACAGTGTAATCGTTGTTGTTGAAGTCTGTTAACAACATGCGTGCACTTCACAGTAGTTTTTGCCGTTTTATTCTAAGAGTAATTGTCACCTGTCGTACGAATGTTCGTTTCGCTACGTATCTACATCTACATCCATACTCCGCAAGCCTCCTGACGGTGTGTGGCGGAGGGTACTTTGAGTACCTCTATCGGTTCTCCCTTCTATTCGAGTCTCATATTGTTCGTGGAAAGAAAGATTGTCGGTATGCATCTGAGTGGGCTCTAATCTCTCTGATTTTATCCTCATGGGCCGGCCGTTGTGGTCGAGCGGTTATAGGCGATTCAGTCCGGAACCGCGCTGCTGCTACGGTCGCAGGTTCGAATCCTGCCTCGGGGATGGATGTGTGTGATGTCTTTAGGTTAGTTAGGTTTAAGTAGTTCTAAGCTTAGGGGACTGATGACCTCAAATGTTAAGTCCCATAGTGCTCAGAGCCAGGGGGGGAGCAATATACTGCTTAACTCCTCGGTGAAGTATGTTCACGAAACTTCAACAAAAGCTCGTACCGAGCTACTGAGCGTCTCTCTTGCAGAGTCTTCCACTGGAGTTTATCTATCATCTCCGTAGCGCATTCGCGACTACTAAATGATACTGTAACGAAGCGCGCTGCTCTCCGTTGGATCTTCTCTATCTCTTCTATCAACCATATCTGGTACGGATCCCACACTGGTGTGCAGTATTCAAGCAGTGGTTGAACAAGTGTACTGTAATCTACTTCCTTTTTTTCACATTGCATTTCCTTAGGATTCTTCCAATGACTCTCAGTCTGGCACCTGCTTTACCGACGATTAATTTTATATGATCATTCCATTTTAAACCACTCCTAATGCGTACTCCCAGATCATTTATGGAATTAAATGCTTCCCGTTGCTGACCTGGTATATTGTAGCTAAATGATAAAGGATCTTTCTTTCTACGTATTCGCAGCACATTACACTTGTCTACATAGGCGAAATTTTAGCTGCTAGCTAAATAATTATACTTCTGCACGTCGAGCAGTGATTGATTCATAATGTAAAGTTCGCTGGTTTCTAGTTCGAACAAAAAATTCACCGGTGCGAAAGATGTGTGTCGCAAGTCACCGTTCACTGCCCGTAGGACAAGAACCTTAATACAAACAGAGCTATGCAGGCGGTATTGTTCTTGGAAGGGACCGACACATATTAAGCGTAAGCTTTCCTAGAACATATCGCACGTAAAGCTTATGGCGTCATAACCGGTCGGCCGGCCTTGCGTTGCGGAACAAAGAAGGCTACCGATAGCAGTGTACTCGACCGGTCGTTTCGATAAAAGTCTCGAGCGGAGCGTTCGCCGCTGACTTTCTGGGGTGGTTCAGCGCGTTTCCTCTGCGTGCCACACCTTCACCGGATTCGTCTGCTTTGCTCGAATGTCGGTGTTTTGCGTTCTATAAGGAAGTGACCCCTTCTGGAGTCCCGGCGCACTCGCATCCTGCGACTGTTTCCGCTGCTGGGCGTTCGTTGTGTCACACAGGCCGGGCAGCGACGCGGCTCCGCCGAGGAAGTCAGGGCCCCTTCCGGCTGTTTGCAAAAGAAAAAGACACCCGTTTCCTTACAAGGTTTATTCGCCCGTATCTCACCGCTCTCATCCTGGCAGATTACTAACATTATAACTAGAACACTCTGTTGTCATATGCAGCACTTTGTGAATGAATGTTGAATTACACATTTTACTGTCAATTCCATTATGACACTGAATAATTTTCTAACGTAAAAAATTTCGCTAACGAAAGTAAGTTTGAAAGCGGTTTGCGTTTTCGTATCTAAAATCGTAAGATGTCTCACCATTACTAGTAGTGTCAGCCCCAGATGAAACATTGTCTGTGGCAATACGTAACATTAACCTGTGCAAATATGTGACTGTCTGCAGGTTTTAGTTCCTTTTTTAAGAATTTCGTCGGAGACAACAGTACCAATTAACTCTCCTAGGCCGCAATCCATTACTGACATTAGATAATTTGACTTCTTGAGTTTGCTACGTTAGGATAAAGAGTCAGTAATTAAAGATACTTTAATAGTTTAATAATTAAAAGTGTTAGTATTTTCATAATGTCTAACTTCGTACTGATATTTTTTGTTCTCTCGGTTGTAACGTAGACAGAAAACCGGGTAATTGGGACCGAAGGCTTTTTATTTTCGGAGAAAAATGTTTTGTGATTTGTATTGGGTATTAGTCAATTAAGGACGTCCATATCATGATTTCGTTGTCGTTCAATCTTAGAGAATAATAGATCTCTTGTGTTTTTTTACAACAACACTTCTGACTAACTTTTAATTGCACACTGAAGGTACATCATTTAACAGAAAGTACATAATTTTTGTTAAGAGAGAAATAAAAACAACGGCAGTCAAAACAATTTGTGTGCTGTGGTGGCATATATTGTTCGTGCACTTATCCGGTTTCGTCATAACTGCGAAAGCATTAGAGATTGTAGGTGAAACTACTATACTTATCGTTTTCCGTCATTATTCGGTAATATTTTGTCTGACAATGTACTCTCATTCTTGTGAGGTATTATCTACAGTTAAATGCGATCTGCTCTTTGTTCCACTACATGTAATTTACGATCTGTATTCTTGTTATCTTTAGCGTATCTCATTCTATAGTTTTACTGTTTCTGTGAAAGGCAGTGCAAAATACGTTTACGAAGGTACGAGAAGAAAGTACTTAACCGAAGCAAGTCAGCTCTGAAAATAGATAACTGCGAAATGTATAGAAGCAGATGGCCAAAGTCAAGCATTCACAGTGTTAATCCATGATGAAACGCTTCCCACAACAACAAGTAAGATAGCAAAGAATTACATGTGCTAGGTTACTTGTACAGAAACCTGATTGCAGTTATAAACATTAAAGAAGATGAAAGGAAGCAGCAGTCGAAAAGAAAATGAGTCAAGGTTCCAGCCTATTCACGACGTTATTTGATACAGAAAAAAAAACAGGAAGAAATTGCGAAAGGGAATTAAAGTTCAGGGAGAACATATAAAAATTTAAAGGTTTGCCGTAGACATTGTAATTCTGTAAGACATTGCAAAGGACTTGTATGAGCAGTTGCACGGAATGGACAACGTTTTGGTAATAAAGTATAAGTCAAACATCAATAAAATTAAAAGAAGGGTAGTGGGATGTAATCGAATAGCTAAAGTAGGAAATGAGATTTGAGAAATAGAAGATGAGTTTTGTTATTTCGGAAGCGAATTGGAGAGATCCTTAGAAAAAAGAAAAGGAGCTTGATGAGTATCAAGAGCTCAGGCGGTTACACAGTAGCAAGCAAAGAAGAGAACGCTGAAATGTGGAGGGAATACATGTGTAAATGGTGCCCGAGTACTCAGTGATACGACAGGAATGACGGTTCGAAGCAAAAAAGTATAGCAAACATGGGCTCTAAATTGCACAACTTAAGAACTATGAGCTCGTCTTCATTTTCGATGCCGTGCAACTAATCTCTTCTGCTACAAGCTCTTTGCTTTCCACTTTGCTTGCATTTTGAAAGATGGTAGAACGGACCAAAAGAAGAAGAAAATGTCTTGTAAATATGGCCTCCAAATTGCATATTTTAAGAGCTAGGGGCACTTGTTCATTTCCGCTACTACACAATACGTTTCTTCTATTGAACAAGTACTCACTAGCTATAAGCTATTGATTTTAGAAACCATGTTTGCTACACAATTTTTTTCTTGTTTTGGTCCATACTATCTCCTCCAAAATATGGAAAGCAAAGATTTTACAGTAAAAGAGATTTGTTCCAAATAACGAAGACGAAGAAGTGTTCATAGCTCTTAACGTATGAACGTTTACTAGACCTTTTGTTTCAAATGATTGTTCCTGTCGTGCCCCCGAATATAAGAATTTGACAGAAATCTTATAGACCTAATTCGAAAAAGGCCTCTGGTATGGACGACATTCCCTCAGAATTATTGAGATCCTAGGCAGAGACAGTCATGATACAAATATTTCAGTTGGTGTGCAAGATATATGAGTCATGATAAATATCCTCAGACCTCGTGAACGATGTATTTGCAATTCTAAAGATACCAGGTGCTGGCGGGTATGAATATTACTGAACGATACGTTTAATTAGTCATAATTGCAAAATACTGTTAAGAGTTATTTAAAGAAAAATAGTTAAGTTAGTAGAAGCAGACCTCAGGTAAAATCAGTTTTGGTTTTAAAGAAATGCAGGGAGATCAAGTTAAAACTGACCCTACGACTTATCGCAGGTTTAAGAAAGGGAAAGATAAGTCTATAGCATTTGGAGATTTGGAGAAAGCATTTGACAAAGTTAATTAGCTGCATGTTCCACTGATCATTTGCACGATTAATCGTAATGATGTGGAACGAGTCATTTTGCATTCACATTACACATTCATATGTAAATATGGTTATAGTCTGAGAATTTACAATTATTTTTCTTTGGTGAGTTAATAATCCCTACCCATCACCCTTCACGCATTACAAAAACAGAAATTCCTCTGTCGAACAGAAGGAGATTAGAAGTAAAAAAATTTATCTCTCACTTATCAAATTCAACTTTGCTGTCTCTCAAACATTGTATTTCACTGGATGGCTGATCAAACCTTTCGGAGGCATTATTGTGCATTCATTTTTTGTGCTAAAGACTACGTTAATGTCGAGTAATGAATATCATTCTTTTCTTCGGGTATTGTAATTATGTACATCATTGCTCATTTTGAACTGCAGTGTATTATTTACAATAAACTTCATGAGGGATGTAGTGCGAAACAGGCGACTACAAGATGATCGTGAGTGAGTACCGCATACTATTCTTCTGGCACGTTTTTCAGCAATGAACTCATTCTTTCTTGAAATTGAGTTTCTCCAAATTCCATATGACATTATTGAATGAAAATACGCAAAACATGTCAACTTACTGTTTGCCTCTTCCCAAGGCTTGCAATGATTTGAATTACAAATGTGGCTGAACTTAGTTGTTTTACGAGTTCAAAAATGTGTTTTCCGGTTGAAATTCTAATCAGCACAGACACTTAAAAACTTTAACGTTTCCACTCTGTTATTATTCCCTATCAGTGTTTCACACTTATCATTGATGCAATACCTCTAGATATGTGAAACTGAAAATGTTGCGTCGTTTTTAAATTAAAAGTGAGGTCATTCACAGAAAACTACTTTTAAGAACATCATTCATCATTTCCTCTGTTGTTGTATGTATGTACGAGGGGCGTTCAGAAAGTAAGCTCCGATCGGTCGCGAAATGGAAACGACTATGAAAATCCGATAAAGCTTTGCACAGATGTGTTGGGTAGTGTCTCTAGTATAACCCCAGTTAGCATCACGTCGCTCTTCTCATTTCTGAGCTCGCAGTGAGTGCGTAAAGATGTCTAGAAAATAGTGTCTGCCGCCAAGTACGAGGGCCTGGTGAGAAATTTCGCCTGAAGCTATGCAGCTAACATTACATAACTGTCGTGCTGTTTCGTCTTCACTACAATTCTTAGCCGCATTCTGCAGGGGCAATGAAGATGCTCCTGCATCGTTTTCAAATGGAAATGTTAGATTACCCACAATACAGTCCGCAATTGTCTCCCCCTGAGTTTCATCTCTGGTCACATGAACCGCTGTCTTTGAAGACAACATTTTGACACAGACAACGAGGTGTAGGCCAGCGTGGAGAATTGGCGGAAAGCACTGGCGGCTGCCTTCTATGATGAGGCTATTGAAAAGTTGGTACAACGCTATGACAAAAGTCTAAGTCAGAACGGCGACTACGTAGAGAAGTAGCTGAAAGGTGTAGCTAATTGTTACAAGTAAAACATTTCTGATGTTCACTGTGGTTTCAATTTGGCAATCAATCGGAGCTTACTTTCTGAACAGGCCTCGTATGTTTGATTTCATTAAAATACTAGTATTCTCCGAAAAAAGAATTAATTCTGCTTGTTATATGTTAGACGGTAGGTGTTTACATATTCGAACAATAAACTGACGATCTAAGACTGAGCCTTGTTGAACCTCATAAGAGATTTCTCCACAGTCAGAAGAACCTCAGCGTAACTGGTTGAATTATTAAGCATAACTCTCTGCATTGTTTTGGTTAGATATCCACGGATTTGCTACACTATTAACTCCAATTATAACCTCAGTTTATCCAGGAAAATACTGAGATCCACACAATCAAACGCCTTAGGAAGGTCACAGAAATATCGACTCGTAATAATTTGTTATTTAGTGCTTGTAAAATTTGTTGAGTGAATGTGAAAATGGCATTCTTAATTGAGCAACTCTTCTTAAATCCAACTTGTGATTTATTGATTATAATATTGCTCCTCTGTTGGTGTACTGTTCTAGAACACATAACCTCCTACAAATTTTAGAAAATGATGTCGATAGTGAAACGGATCGGTATTTATTGATATCTCTCCTACCACTTGTTATTTTATTTCGTCATTAGTCGTCTACTGTTTAGATACGTCCCGCCACGAAATCCTCTCCAGTTCTAACCTTTCAACCATTTCATCCCGGAGTAGCAACTGAAACCTACGTCCTCAGTTATTTGCTAGCTGTATCCAAATGTGTATGACCTCACACTTTTCATTATTTAGGGTCGATAGCTAATTTTCGCGCCATATAGATATATTTTCTAAATTGTTTTGCAATGTGTTTTGATCGTCTGATGACTTTACTAGAGAATAAACGACAGGATCATCTGCAAGCAACCTAAGACGTCTGCGCAGATCGTCTCCAAAATCGTTTATGTATATAAGGAACAGCTGAGGGCCTATAACACTACCTTGGGGAACACCAGAAATCACTCCCATTTTACTCAATGACTTTCCGTCAATTATGAAGAACTGTGACCGCTCTGACAGGAAATCTCGATTCCAGTCACACAACTGAGACACTGTTCCATAAGCACTCAATTTGACTACAAGCCGCTTGTGAGTTACAGAGTCCAAAGGTTTCTGGCCAATCTAAAAATACGGAATCAATTTGAAATCCCTTTTCAAAAGCACCCAAATAATTGGTGTGTGTAAAGGGGTAGAGTGTTTAACAAGAAAGATGTTTTATGAATCCGTGTTGACTGTGTGTCAACAGACCTTTTCTTTGAGGTGATTCATAATGTTCGAACGCAAGTGGATTAGTAATACTGCTTTTGTTCAAAAAGATTTCGGCCTTGCTGCCGGTTGTCGTAAACTTCATTGCACGATATTTCGGATGGAAAACTACCAGCCATCTTCAGGTGAGCCGAACGAGGACTGACGAAGACATTTTCCGATCCGTCTTATATAGTGTGCTGATAGTACTGCCGCGCATGCGTTGCAGTCGCGGAGAGAGAAGGGCCACACCGCCCAGCCACAGCTCCCTCGCTGGTGGAACTGCAATACTCAGTTGCCGTCGGTATTGTCGCTGGTCGCAGCTTTCGAAGTCTTCTGGCGTCTTCGTCTCGAGCAAATTTCGGAGATAACGGAATTCCGGGCGTTATTCAAAAAACAGTTGGATTTTGAGGAGAGGGCACTTGAATCAGCGCTTTGTAAAGCAACTGTTCTTTGAAGATACGTCGATGATACTTTCATAGTGTGCCCCACGGAGAAGATAAGTTAATGGAGTTTTTTCATCATCTTAACTCCATCCATGAGAATATTCAATTTACTATGGAACTAGAGAAAGATGGCTGCCTTCCATTCCTGGATGTTTTGGTTAAACGGAAGGGTGACGGCTCGGTGGGACATTCTGTCTATCGTAAGCCCACTCACACTGATTTGTACTTGTATTCTTCAAGTTGCCGTCACCCATCCCAGACCATGAGAGTTATTTTAACCACTGTGCACAGTGCACATACGGTGTCGGATGCAGGGAATTTGAGTAAGGAACGTGCGTGCACATTTAGGGACGGGGTTCAGAGACAATGGATACTCTCGGTTTGCAGTCCTGGCCTTCTTCCATCTATCCACTGAAGAGCACATGACGACCAGTGTGGTAGTGACCACTTCCCCATCTTCCTTTCACTACCCTGGCGTCATGCCCACAGACAACTACTCAGATGGGCTTTAAACAAAGCAGATTGGGAGCCTTCACCTCTGCTGTTACCGCTGACTCTCCCTCACATGGTGCTATCGATTTTGTCATTGAGCAGGTCACTACAACGATTGTTGCTGCGGTGGAAAACGCGATCCCTCGTTCTTTAGGGTGATCCCGGAAGAAGACAGTCCCTTCGTGGTCACCGGAGGTCGCTGAGGCAATTAAAGAGCGTCGGCGAGCTCTAAAGTGACATAAGCGGCACCCTTCCGTAGAGCACCCAATAGTCTTTAAGCAGCTCTGTGCCCGCGTTCGCCAACCTATAAAACGACGGAAACAGGAGTGTTGGGAGAGGCACGTGTCGACCATTGGGTGCCATACGTCACCTTCCCAAGTCTGGATGAAGTTCAGAAGTCTTTCTGGGTTCCAGAACCCCCAACAATGGCGTATTATCTACCGACGCAAATGCGACTGCCCAGCACTTTCCGGAGCACTATGCTCGAGCCTCTGCGTCGGAGAACTACCCCTCAGCGTTTCGCACCATCAAACGGCGCCACAGTGAACACTATAACGCCCATTTAGAGAATGGGAGCTCCTCAGCGCCTTTGCACTTTGCAGTGACACAGCTCCTGGGCCGGGTCTGATCCATAATCAGATGATTAAACATCCCTCGTCTGACTACGACATCTCCTCGTCATCTTCAACCGGATCTGGTGCAATGGCGTCTTTCCATCACAATGGTTGGACGGCACATCATTCTGGTGCTCAAACTCGGTCAAAATCCGATTGATGTGGATAGCTACCGGCCTATCAGCCTCACCTATTTCCTTTGTAAGCTGCTGGGAAGTATGGTGTGTCGGCGGTTCGTTCGGGTCCTGGAGTCACGCGGCCTACTGACTCCATGTCAGGGCGGCTTCCGCCAGGGTCGTTCTACCACTGATAATCTTGTGTCCTTCGAGTCTGTCATCTGAACAGCCTTTTCCAGACGCCAAAATCTGGTTGTCGTTTTTTTCACTTACGTAAAGCATACGACACGATCTGACGACATCATATCCTTGCCAAATTGTATGAGTGGGGTCTCTGGGGCCGCCGCGCAGGGTTAGCCGAGTGGTCTAAGGCGCTGCAGACATGGACTGTGCGGCTGGGCCCGGCGGAGGTCCGAGTCCTCCCTAGGGCATAGATGTGTGTGGTTATCCTTAGGATAACTTAGGTTAAGTAGTGTGTAAGCTTAGGGACTGATGACCTTAGCAGTTAAGTCCCATAAGATTTCACACACATTTGAACATTTTTATCCAAAACTTTCTGTCGCTCCGTACTTTCCGTGCCGAAGTCGGCGCCTCCCATAGTATCCCCTACATTCAGGAGAATGGCGTTCCGTAGGGCTCTGTATTGAATGTCACTCTATTTTTAGTGGCTATTAACGGTCTAGCAGCTGCAGGGCCGTCGGTCTCACCTTCTCTGTATGCGGATGAGCTCTAGCCCACGGCTTCCTGTTTTCAGCCGCGAAGTCGTGTGTCACGCATTTATGTCGGCGTCGCACCGTTCATTCAGAACCATAACTTTCAGTTAATGACGATCCACTCACTGCAGTGGAGACATATCGATTCTTAGGTTTGGTTTTAGACGCCCGATTGACTTGGCTGCCTCCCTTCGTCAGCTTGAGCGGAAGTGCTGGCAGCACCTCAATGCCCTCCGCTGCCTGAGCAACACCAACTGGGGTGCAGATCGCTCTACCCTGCTGCAGCTCTACAGAGCCCTTGATCTATCCTGCCTTGACAATGGGAATCTGGTTTACGGTTCGGCGGCGCCCTCAGCGTTGTATTTACTCAACCCAGTGCACCACTGTAACGTTCGCCTAGTGACGAGAGCTTTTAGAAGGAGACCAGTGACCAGTGTCCTGGTGGAGGCCGGAGTCCCTCCATTGAAGGTTAGGCGTGCACAACTGCTCGCCATTTACTTTGCAGACTTTCGCAGTTCTCCTGCGCATCCAAATTACCGCCTCATTTTCCCAACCACAGCGGTTCATCTCCCGCATAGGCGGCCCAGGTCAAGGCTTACGATTGCGGTTCGCGTCCGGCCCCTTCTGTCTGAACTGGAGTCCTTTCCGTTACCACCTCGCCTCGAGGTCCATTCACGTACACCTCCATGGTGTACACTTAGGCGGCAGATTCTTCTAGACCTTTCGCATGGCCCTAAGGACTCCGTTAAGTCTACGGCTCTCCGTTATCACATCCTCTTGATTCTCGACATGTACCGGGGCCATGAAGTGGTATACACCGACGGCTTGATAGCTGATGGGTACGTAGGCGTTGCTTATGTTCGTGAAGGACATATTGAACAGCATTCCTTGCCAGATGGCTGCAGTGTTTCCAGTGCAGAACTGGTGGCCTTTCTCGTGCTCTTGAGCACACCCGCTCATGTCCTGGCGAGACATTTCTCCAGTTTACTGATTCCTTGAGCAGCGTACTAGCTATCGACCAGTGCTACCCTCGTCATACTGTGGTAGTGTTCATTCAGGAGTCCATCGATGACCTGGAACAGCCCCGTCGTTCAGTGGTGTTTGTGTTGACCCCAGGACACGTCGCAATCAAAGGCAACGGACTTTCCGACAGGGTGGCCAAACAGGTTACACGGAAACCGCTTCTGGAGATAGGAATCTCCGAAACTGCCCTGCGTTCTGTCTTACGCAGCAGGGTTTTTCGGCTTTGGAGACGGAATGGCATAACAGTACGCACAACAAACTGCGTGTCATTAAGGAGACTACGATTGTGTGGAAGTCTTCGACGCGGTCCTCTCGCAGGTAATCAGTCGTCCTCTGCCGGCTCTGCATTGGCCATAAGTGGCTAACGCATGGTTACCAGTGGCTCACAAATGACGGTCATCCACCTCCTACTGTCCTGCCCACTTTTACCTGCTCTGCAACGGACTTCTAACTTTCCCAACACGCTACCTTCGGTGTCGGGTGACAATGCCTCAACAACAGCTTTAGTTTTACTTTTATTCGTGAGGGTGGGTTTTATCATTTGTCCCTCTGTGTCGTCCACCCTAGTGCTTTCAGGGTGGAGGTTTTAATGTGGTGTGGAGTGGCTGGCTTCTCCTCTATATTCTCATGGTCAGCCAGCCATGGCAATCTGATCTGTTGTTCTGATCTCTTCTACATGTTTCTTGCGTCTCTCTGTGGTTTTCTTGTCCGATTTCGTCCAGTTTAGTGTTTCAAAAATGGTTCAAATGGCTCTGAGCACTATGGGACTTAACATCTGTGGTCATCAGTCCCCTAGAACTTAGAACTACTTAAACCTAACTAACCTAAGGACATCACACACATCCATGCCCGAGGCAGGATTCGAACCTGCTACCGTAGCAGTCCCGCGGTTCCTGACTGAGCGTCCGGCCGGCGTTTAGTGTTTGTTGGCCTTCTGTCATTCTGGTGGTTTTCTCCTTTCTTCCCGCTGTGTTTTGTGTGTTTCGATTATTTTACTCCCACGCTTGTGGAATTATTTCAATCGGAACGAGGGACCGATGATCTAGCAGTTTGGTCCCTCCCCCAACCCCCCTCTTTTAAACCAACCAACCACCTTTTCAGTTACAGGCCAAATGTCCTGCCGATGCACAATATGTGTCTTTAATGTAGTGGTTTCCATTGCCTTCTGCATCCTCATGCCGTTGATCACAGACTTCATTCCTCTTCTATTTCATTTTTCCCTTAGTCCACGACTCACTTCCATACAATGATGTGCCCTAAACGTACAGTCTCAGAAATTTCTTTCTCAAAGTAAGGCATCGGCATGCCGTTGATCAAAGCTGTTTCTTCCGCCTTTCAAGGCAGTTTTCCCATGCCAAAAGCAACAGAGTGCCCTGAACCAACCCATGTCCGCTCCTCCGCACGCCTTGACAAGGCCATTGGCGGAACGAGGGTTACTTCTTATGCCGGAAATTATCGGACGCCATTGTTTCTGATTTTTATCGAAAATTTAAGCAGTGTTGAGGTTCGATCCGGGACCGAGGACTAGTCAAAGACGCTACCCTTAAACCGCGGCTTATAGAGCGGACTGACAATGGCATATTTCGATCTCTCTGGAAAACTTCCCTGAGTTAGTGATGAATTACACACAACCGAAAAGACGTACTTATTAGTTGGAAATAAGTCTTTAGTACTCTGTTGGCAATGCCTTCAAAATCAAATGAGCTTCTATTTTTGGGACAATACACAATTTTCTTAATTTCACAAGGCGAAGTGGATGTGACATCCACATGATTGAATTTGATATAAGTTGCAATATACTCTTTCGGTTTTACTCTTGAACTGTTTGTAACTATATTTTATACATTTAGGAAACTATTTTAAAAGATCTCTGCTACCTGTTCCTAATCATTTATAGCCATTTCTTTAAAGTAATAATGATTCTGTTCTGTGGCTTGTTGCCCAGTCTCTCTTTTAACTGCATTCCGTATAACTTTAAGTCTGTAATTAGAATTACTCGTTTCTGACATCATGTGCATATTACTTGATTTTTAATAACATTTATTGGTAATTTTGAGTGGTTTTTGTAGTGTGGAGCTACTGCAGAACCTCTACTTGTTCTTGGTAACAGATACAATTACCTACTCCTTTCACAAGATACCTCAATCCCTCTAGTGTTCATGTTTTATTATTATTAGTATGTAAATCGAAGGTGGAGGGGTGGAGAAAGAAAAAGAAAGCAAAAGAACTAAAGATATCAGCTGCATCGAGACTTTATGCGGAATCAACGGCAATGAGTGAAAAACATGTGTTAGGCGAGGACTCAGACCCGGGGTCTCCCGCTTGCTAGGCAGTTGAATTCACCACTGTGCCACCCAGACTTGGTGCTTATCACAAATGTACGGAATACCTCGGCTTGCTCCCCAACAGACTCACATTTCCGTCTAGCGCCACCTATCCGCTTTCCTTGTCTGTGTCCTCCATGTTCACCAATTATAGATTCTCACTGAAAGCTGAACGTAAATGTCCATCCAGGCGGAAGGTCGTGGATGCACATTTACGTTTGACCTCCACTGGGAAACTTAAACTAACGAATTAGCGAGCGTGTAGGACATGGACGGGGACTGCAAATAGTTGGCGCTAGGAGGGAGTGTGAGTCAGCTGGGGAACATACCGAGATAGCCCGCACATTTGCGAAAAGCTCCAAGTCCTGGTGGCGAAGAAGTGAACGCTACTGCCTGTGAGTTAACGAGCATTTCGCTCTCATTTAAGTATATGGCCGAAAGAGTAAGTTAGCAGGAATTGTGAAACGAACCCTGTCGTCGAGGACCGTGTGCCACAAAGGGCGCAGATTCACTACGAGATGGGGAAATTCATAGGCGTATGTTGTCTACTGAGGCGTAAGCGCTGTAGTATGCGAGTGAGACAGACGAGAACCTACGTCATAGGGAAACCCAGGGAAGCATAGCACTGTTAAATATGGCGGACCAAAGATCGGCCACAAAGGGAAACATTTATGAAAACTATTTAATTCTGTAGTAATTCAGGTAATTAAGCCACAGTTATTTTAATCTACCATCCTTCATAAATTTTCATGTTGATCCCAATAAAACTTGAATATTGATCACAATTGTAATAGTTTAGGATTTACTTTTAAAGTGAAATTAACAAGTTTTGTGACAAAGAACTGAATGCTAAATCTGAACGCTTTAGTCGATCTTAACGATCGACATTTCATATACAAGCGCATCATTGAAATGACAAATGTTGTAAACATCAACTCTGTAACTTTTTTTAAAAGATATAGTAAATTTAAATTATCAGTACTTTCAGTTAAGCATCAGATCATCATTTCCTCCACACAAAACACATTGAACGATGACAGCATGACACATTATTGAATCATTAGGTAACAGAATATTTATTGTGAAGTTTAGTGCGTAATAGTTACTTTTGTTCTTTATTTACTTATCCGAAAGCACATGGGCGCCAGGCTACTGGCCGTGAAATTCAAAGTTAAGAAGGAAGTTGTATTGGTTTTATCTAAAAGAATTTAACGTTTATTATGTAATGGATATTATTGTTACTTTATTCAAAACGTGAAGGTGATCAAACTTTGATTATTTAAGTATGTTAAAATGTAAAATACTGTAGAATAAGCTGTAACCAATCAGATGGACGGCTTCAGGAAAGGAAACTGTTCAAGAAATGTTCAAATGTGTGTGAAATCTTATGGGACTTACTTGCTAAGGTCATCAGTCCCTAAGCTTACACCCTACTTAACCTAAATTATCCTAAGGACAAACACACACACTCATGCCCGAGGGAGGACTCGAACCCCCGCCGGGACCAGCCGCACAGTCCATAGCTGCAGCGCCCCAGACCGCTCGGCTAAGCCCGCGCGGCGGAAAGGAACTGCCCTAGTCAGTTGAGCGAGGATGTCCGGCGCGCAAGAAAAACGGCCGGGGACGGGCAGAGGGAAGTGCTGGTGCAGACGTGAAAGCGGATATTTCGGCTAGTGACACCAAAGGGTACGGTTCGGATTGAGACGCGAAAGCGGACGGCCGGTCTTTAGGTAGCTAGGAAGTGAAACGACTTAGAAAATTTGGCGTTGTGTGGTATCGCGTGATTTAGGCTCTGAGCGGTGAGCAGCCGCGCGCCTGGTGTGACCTCTTAACTTTTCACATAGTTAACAAGGTGGAGCATCGGACTTCTGTTTCACGATGAGATTGTGAATGATTGAACTGTGTCAAATACATATACACTCGAGTGTAACAGTAACTCTAAATACGACCACTTTCGCTATTAGTTTGCTTTCTGAATAAACATTATTCTAACCAAATCGCAACTGTGTGGCCTACATCATATATGGGTCGTTAATTTAGTTGCGGATATTATTATTACTGTTATTATATGATATTTTAACTTTGAATTTCGCAAACTTGTCATCAGTCAGACAATCTAACCAAAGGGTCACAAGTGTCTAATTTACGGCGCGTAATGCGACACGTGCGGTTCAACTCCTAGACTAGTTTGAGCCAAGACATTTCGACGAAGAGGAACCGCAAGTGACCCCGAACATTTTTGGGACATTAGCTCGTTTGCTGCGTTAGAATGTCAGTGCATCCACTAGTTCCACACCAAATCCAGATGCAGCTGGTATCAATAGTTCCTTACCTTTTGTTTTCTGTCTCCTCTCTGGAGCTTCAATTTACGTACTGGATTCACCTTGTTGGGCAATGAATCAACAACGTTCAGAGATGATGTGCATTTACGTCCGACCTCCAGCGGAAATCTGAAATTAGCAAGCATGGATGTCATGGACAGCAGCTGTGGACAGGTTGCGCTAAGTGGGTGAGAGAGTCAGGAAGGGGGGGGGGGGGGGGAGGGGCAGGCGTGTCACGTTTGTGATAAGCACAGTGTCCGGATGATGCAGTAGTTAAATGCAACTCTCTAGTGAACGGGAGACCTCGCTTCAAATGGCTCTGAGCACTATGGGACTTAACTTATGAGGTCATCACTCCCCTAGAACTTAGAACTACTTAAACCTAACTAACCTAAGGACATCACGCACATCCATGACCGAGGCAGGATTCGAACCTGCGACCGTAGCGGTCGCGCGGCTCCATACTGTAGCGCCTAGAACCGCTCGGCCACTTCGGCCGGCTAGGAGACCCCGGGTTCGAGTCCTTGTCCTGCACAGATTTTCACTGGTCGCCACTGATTCTCCATAACGTCCAGCTGCAGCTGATGTCATAAGTTCTTCCCTTTCGTTTTCACCTTCAATATACATAATATGTATCACAGCTGAGGATTTCACATGGTATTTGCTCTTTCGGACATATGCAAAAGAATAGACGCCATGAATTTATACCTTGCTGTTTAATGTCCGTTCTGATTAGCTTATGTGGAAAACTAATTTCAATTAATTATATGAATTTATCATGGAATGGATTAAGTTTTATGTCATCATTTGGTCATCATAGATTACATCCCAAGTTTTCTCTCGTAACCTATTTTCAAAATATTTGCCCTTGGAACATTAATTATGTTAACTGATTTCCACTGTAGAGTATCCATATTGTAAGGTACTACCTTGTTATTCCTAACAAACAGTGCATCAGTATCAAAGAGGGCATTTGTTACTGGATGTACAGTTATTTTCTTGTTTAAAGGGTCATGAAAGAGCAGAGTATAACTTCTGATCGTACTGTTTTTATCCACCCGTGTTGGAAAGTTGATTACTGAGATGAAACTGTAGGTTTCGAATAAGATTTACAGATCATTGTTCCTATCAGAAGCATTTAGAGTGCCCACAATGAAATCACCACATACCGGGTGATCAAAAAGTCAGTATAAATTTGAAAACTTAATAAACTCCGGAATAATGTAGATAGAGAGGTAAAAATTGACACACATGCTTGGAATGACAAGATGTTTTTTTAGAACAAAGGAAAAAAGTTCACAAAATGTCCGACAGATGGCGCTGGACAGCAAAACGTCAGTGAATGAGCATGGCAATCGTGTATAAAAGGAGCTGTAATGAGAGAGAGAATCGACGTCCCTCCTAAACTTGTCCATGGTTACTCCCGCGCCAACTGGGATGCCTACCGGGACTCCATTCACACCCAGGTTGACGGCCACGACCTTACCCTCCAATCTCCTGATGACATCTCTCGCACTGCTGCCTTCCTGCACCAGACCTTGTCTGACGCCGTCGCCACCCATATCCCCACCAAAGCCATCCACCCTCACCGCCCCGCCCTACCTCCACAGGCCGTCCTTCTCCTTCGAGAGTCCCGCCGCCTCTACCGCTCTTTTCTCCGCACTCGTGACCGGGATACACTTACCCGCCACCGGCAATTACAACGACACATCCGCAACCTGCTTACTGCGAAGAAACGCCGTGCCTGGCGCCAGACATGTACACAACTCAACACCACGATCCCCATAAACTCTTCCAAGTATTGGTCTGCTTTCCACCGCCTTACTGGGAACCGCCCCACCCCCCAGGACCCTCTCTTTCTTAATGAACGTCCCTTTCCTGACAACCTCAGTAAGGCCAGCCACTTTGCCTCTCACCTCTCCGATGTTTTTTCCATCCCAGATGATCCCCACTTTGATTATTCCCTCTTCCCTGACGTCATGGACCGTACGAATACCTCTGTTCCTCCCCTTGCTCCTAGCTTCCAGGACTTGGGCCACACACCACCATCTGAACTTAACACTCCCATCACTACACAGGACATCAGCCTCACACTCCGCACTAAACGCAACACTGCTCCCGGCCACGACCGCATTACCTACCGCCACCTCAATCACTGCCCTCTCTCCTTCCTTTCAATCCTTGCCACCCTCTACAATGTTATCCTTGGCACTCGCTTCTATCCCAACCTGTGGAAAACCTCCCATATCCTGATGTTCTCCAAACCCAACAAGCCTCCATCTGATGCCTCTTCCTATCGCCCTATCTGTCTCACATCGGTGTTCAGCAAGCTCTTGGAATCCATCCTTTCCCGGCGCATCCATCACCACCTCCGCCAAAACCACCTCCTCCCCAACACCCAAGGGGCTTTCGACCTTCCTTCTCTGCTGATGACCAACTCCTCCGCCTCATTCATCTCCTCACCCTCCAGCTTAACTCCCGTCGCTCCGCCATTTCTGTCTCCCTTGATTTCAAAAAGGCCTACGACCGTGTCTGGCATCCCGGTCTCCTGTTTAAACTCCAAACCTATGCCCTTGCTATCAACTACATCCGTCTGATGGCCTCCTTCCTCTCCCACCGCCCCTCCTATGTTACCATCCATAATGCCAATTCCCACACCTTCTACCCCTCTGCAGGTGTGCCCCAGGACTCTGTCCTCTCCCCTCTCCTCTACCTCCTGTACACGGCAGATATGCCCCAATCCCCCCCCCCCCCCCTCCACTACATATGCAATATGCTGATGACACTGCATTCCTCGCCCTTGCTCCTACCCTCCAACGGTCCCAACGCCTTTTCCAGAATCACCTTGACCTTTTTGCTGCGTGGTGTAACCAGTGGCTTCTGAAAATCAATCCTTCCAAGACCCAGGCAATCATCGTAGGTCATACCACTCGCTCCTTCCGGCTCTTGGATTTCTCCCTTACTGTCTGCGCCTGTCCTGTCCGCCTCACCCCCACCCTCACCTACCTTGGCCACACCATTGACCATCACCTCACCTGGATCCCTCATCTCCGCTCCATCCAATCCAAAGCCCACAACCACCTCCGACTCCTCAAACTCCTCTCTGGCCGGACATGGGGGTTGCACCCCTCTACCATCCTCCACACCTACAAATCCTTAATCCGTCCCATCCTCTGTTATGCCAGTCCTGCCTGGATATCTGCCCCCCCCCCCAAATTCTATAAGTTCCTCCAGATCCTTGAGCATCATGCATTCCGCCTCGCCTTCCGTATATACCTCCCATCCCCCATGCGGATCCTCTATGATCTCATTCCTTTCCACCATCTGCTCCTATTCCTCAAACATATCCACATCCTCTACACCTCCTGCCGCCTTGAACCCCCTCACCCCCTGGTTGCACCTCTCCCCTCCTATCCTCGCCCCCTGCCACGTCTTCACTGTTGTGTCCCCCCTACCCTCCATCTCTACATCCTACATCTCCTTTCCCAAGGTGGCTTCCATCAACTCCCCCTCCCGGATGATGCCCTCTCTCCCTCCATTTATCCCTCCTATCAACTCTGATCCTCACTCCTCCTCCTTTTCTCTGTCCTTTTCCCGGGCTCCCTCTCCCCCCCTTCCATCCTCTTTCTTCACCACCTCCCCTCTCTTTGCCCCCTTCTCTCCCTCCTCTGCCTCCTCTCATTCCCTCTCGCATCTGCCCTTCTCCCCCTTTATTAGTCTCTCCCTCCTTGGTTCCCCCCCTTTCTCTTTTTTTTCCTTCCTCCCTTCTTGTTCTTCCCCCTCCTCCAGGTCCCCCCCCCCTCTGCCTTTGGCTCGGGAGTGTCATCCTTGTGCCGCCACTTTCGTGCAGTGTTCTACAGTGAGTGTTCTACAGTGAGTGTTTTACAGTGAGTGTTGTGTTTTTTGGGAAGTGTTGCGAACGGCCATCATACTGTTGCTGGGTATGCCTTTTATCTCTTGCCAACAGAAACCAGACTGTCGCCGTGTTTTTTAATTGTGTATGTACTATGTTACTTGTCTGATTCCTGTGACTTTTACTAACGTTGCCAACCCCTTTTGCTTTCTGTTTTAACTTTCCGCATTTTTCCGCCATTTTACACTTGACATCACCATTTTATCGCCTGTTTTTCTTGTTTCTTTTCTTCTTCCGTTTTTTAAAATGAAAGTCTGTAGGCTGTAGAGCAGCGTACTAAGCTGCTGCCAGCCCGCCCCCTTCGAGGGGAATTGAAAATCAATAAAGGAAAAAAAAAGAGAGAGAATCAGATGCACTAGCAGTCGCAGCATGTTGACGTTACCTGAAAAGGCGCTTTTAGTTAAGCTGTATTATCAGTATGGGGAATGTGCTAGTTCAGCGTTACGATCCTATCGCCATAAGAAGGGGATTCGAACGGGTAAAGGTCCGTTGACAAATGCAGCTGTGGCGAGAATGATTTCGAAGTTCGAAGCCACGGGTTGTTTAGACGATAGACCCCGTAGTGGCCGATAGAGCACAAGGCGTAATGCTGCTGAGACAGTTCAGGAAGAAATGGAGACTGTAGCGGGTTCGTCTATGCACGGGGAATTCAGCGCTCGTGCAGTTGCACATCGCACTGGCATTCCATACACCACTGTTTAGTTGGCACTTAGGCGTACCCTCCGACGCTATCCGTACAAAATCCATCGGCATCATAAACTGTTACCTGGCGATTTAGTGAAGCGGAGGGCATTTGCGGTGTGGGCGTTTCGAAAGATGGCGGAAGATGACGATTGGTTGACTAACGTGTTGTGGACCGACGAAGCTCATTTCACGCTCCGAGGGTCTGTCAACGCCCACAGCGCCAGAATTTGGGCTACCGAAAAGCTTAGAACTGTCGTGGAAACTCCATTGCAGGATGAGAAAGTCACGGTATGAGTTGCATTTACCACATCTAAGATTATCGGGCCTTTTTTCTTCGAGGAAATGCGTGATTCTGGTTTTGTAACTGCTACCGTAACGGGTGAGAGGTACGCCGATATGTTACAGAATCGCATCATCCCCAGCCTGGCTGATAAACACCTGCTGCAACGTACGTTGTTTATGACGGATGGCGCTCCACCCCATATTGCTAGACTCGTTGAAGATCTCTTGCGCGCGTCGTTGGTGATGATCCTGTGCTCAGCCGCCACTTTCGTCATGCTTGGCCTCCCAGGTCCCCAGACCTCAGTCCGTGGGGTTATTGGCTTTGGGGTTAACTGAAGTCGCAAGTGTATCGTGATCGGCCGACATCTCTATGGATGCTGAAAGACAACATCCGACGCCAGTGCCTCACCATAACGCCGGACGTGTTTTACAGTGCTGTTCACAACATTATTCCTCATCCACAGCTATTGTTGAAGACTGATGATGGATATATTGAGCATTTCCTGTAAAGAACATCATCTTTGCTTTGTCTTACTTTGATATGCTAATTATTGCTATTCTGATCAGATGAAGCGCCATCTGTTGGACATTTTTTGAACTTTCGTATTTTTTTGGTTCTAATAAAACCCCATGTCATTCCAAGCATGTATGTCAATTTGTACCTCTCTATCTACATTATTCCGTGATTTATTCAGTTTTCAAATTTATACTGACTTTTTGATCACCCGGTATATCACAGAAACTATAATTTGGAATCCATGTTGCATATAAACAGTTGAAAATTTCCCTCTGAGGTTCTATGTATAGTTACAAGTAAAAGTGAACTATTTCTCGGTATTAACTCACAAACACACTCTTCTTTAAGCTGATCACTACAGAATCTACTTGTTTCATTTTTTTTTAATTTGTATTCTGTCTTAATGTATGTAAGAACTCCTCCTTTTTCCTTATTACTTCTAAAAGAGTAAAATGTTAGCGTGTAATCTTTTATATTTAACGTCTATATCGTTATGTGGTGCTCAGAAAGGTACTGGATGCCTATCTATTCAGAGTTCTAAATTTTCCAGGCAGACAAGGAGCTCTGTTACCTTATTACTCATTCCTCTAAAAGTCTGATGAAATAAGCGAATCTTACTTTCCGGGGTATTCTTAAGTATTTTTGTGGGGCTCTTCTGTTTTTTTAATGTATTTCATAACAGGGTGTTTGATTCCTTACTTTAGCCTTAAAATGCAGCCCTCTGTCACCAGTACAGTGGTAGCCCCCTTACACTTTCTACAAGTAGCTCCTATGCAGGCGTAGACCATGTCTAATATACCCACTTCTCCAAAGCCAAGTGTAGCGACAGGCACTGCATCTGCATGAAATTTCATTCCAGTCAGCAGCAGCCTGCTCAACTCTGTGTTCACGCAGCTCACAGCAGTTTCAATTCACGGCTGATTATGGTATTGTACGACCTCCACAAATCTCAAGTTGCTACTTTTAATCAATCCAGGTCACCCGTAATGCTGGCCCGTGTTCTGTTCCCGGCTGTGTCGCAGATTTTATCCTCTCAGGGACTGGGTGTTGTGTTGTCCTAATCATCATCATTTCATCCCCATCGAGGCGCAAGTCGCCGAAGTGGCGTCAAATCGAAAGACTTGCACCCGGCGAACGGCCTAGCCGACGGGTCCTAGTCACACGACATTTACATTTACCCCTAATTCTATAATTACTGTCATTATCCAGACTGTTCCCTGCTCCCTACTATGATCACCTGATTCTCCTTATCAAAATCCTTTCACAAATACCCTGTGTCCCGTTTCATCTGGCTAGTCTTCACAATACTTGTGACATGTGCCGTATTCCTAATTTTTCCAGTACTTTTTGGCCTACATCACTGCCATGGCTACCCCCTAGCAGAAAGACTCTTTTCTCCCTAATCTCTTTTGTGTACAGCCTATACTTCGTTTCTTTGCTAGAAGTCTGCTGAACCCTGCTGTAACATATAGCTGAATGAGGCTTTTCTCCTCCGACTTCAGGTAACAATGCAAACTTACTACATTCTGTAAGCTCAAATGTAGTTGAAGAAGTAGAAGAGCTGTTTCGATTTCACAGTTTACTTGTTACCTCTGCCCAGTTCTCACGCTTTCTCCCGCTGCCTCCCCACCCCCAACCACTTCAACCAGTCTGATTCAAATTTCGCAGTGCTCTAATTCAGCTTGAAGAACACAAATTTCGCTTTATGTTCAGAGATTCTCTTGTCTTTTTTGCAGAGCCTACAGTTCCACAGGAGAACACCCCAGAATTCCCCATTCAGTTCCACATTGAAGTGGCCACAGTGGAACTCCAGCCCACAATATCCACACTTATCACGCATTTAAGCATAGACTAAACACTTAAAAGTAGAAATAATTCATTTAACACACTTAATATTACACGCGTTTTCGTTATTTACAAGTCGCAAAAATTAGGTTCAAATGGCTCTGAGCACTATGGGACTTAACATCTATGGTCATCAGTCCCCTAGAACTTAGAACCACTTACACCTAACGACATCACACAATGCCCAGTCATCACGAGGCAGAGAAAATCCCTGACCCCGCCCGGAATGGAACCCGGGAATCCTGGCGCAGGAAGCGAGAACGCTACCGCACGACCACGAGCTGCGGACAAAAACTAGGTCTAAAAGTTAGCACTTGAGTTGTGTGTTGTGACGTAAAAGTTGCTTATTTCCGCTTAAAACAGGATCTCGTCAATCACTTAACTGCAATATCTGTTAATTAATTTGTTCACGATAAAATATAACTTCTAATTACTAGTTATCACGAGTATTTCTTGATACTACACAGCGTTTACACTCGTAAAAATACGGACTGATGCTAGATGTATGTTTATATGGTAACATAAATACAAAGTCTCGGATCACGAAATCTTCAATCGCCCAGATGAAAGACATTAAAGAAACGAACCTTACTTATAAAATGTGCTTCACATAATCACTTTTCTCCGAAAAAATTGTCTCTCTTTCACTGCTAACACGGACGCAGCTACAGTCGGGCACCAGAACTGACAACCTGTTACGTGGAGTAAACTCTTTGAAAGTTAGAAAGTAGGAAGGACACAATACATGGAGCGAAAGGCTATTTACAATTTCAACAGAAACTAGACTGTAGTCTGAAACGGAAGCCATAATTAATAACGGAGTGACGCACAAATGTAGCCTGTCTCTGACTTTATTTAATCTTCACTATAGCCGTCTTGTGAGAATCAGCAATTACATTGACACTGAAGATAATTTTCATTTACTGTTCCGTCTCAGATGCAAATTTTTATTTAGATTACATGTTTCGATTAACCAGGATCATTTTCGGAACTAAGTAGTTGCTTTACAGACCCGTCTTATCTGCTCAGAACCACATATGAAAGTACTGTGTTATTTGAACTGTACATTCAGCAAGCTGTGAAGGAAATCAAGAAGAAATTGTGCAAGAGAATTAAAGTTCGGGGAAAATAAACGAAAACTCAGAGTCATTTATCATTTGGTATAGTAGCTGTGTGTACAGACAAAGTTACTGAGAGTCAGGTTCTCCAGTTATGCAAACAACTTTTTTTTAAGCAAATATGAAGCAACATAAACACTGTATTTTGTATATGGATTTCCAGCATTCTGGATTAACTGCAGGACAGCAGCTTGCGTTAACCATTTCGATATAGAACCAGCCACAGTTGCAAGATTCAGTTTTATTTGATAGATGACTAGTTTCGGGTTACCTGAATCCAAAACAATTTTTTCCGAACAGTTATACTCCATTTCAAGAGTATAATATAGCGAAGTCAATTTTATTCGTGAATAGTGACTGATATACAGTATGTTTGTTCTGCCACTGTTCATGGTTAAGCGTGACTTTGTTATATGTATATGTACATATTATCTTGAGGTGATCTGTGTGTTGTTTCGGAAAAATACTGTTTGGTCAGTCTGGGTGACTTCGAAAATGGTTCAGATAATAGGAAACTAGTCACTAATCATATAAAAAACGAATCCCGCAACTTTAATTACTTATATATCTAACTGTGTTTTGTTTTGTGAAAAAGTGTTACTTGTGAGTCAAGTTCCGCAAAAACAATTAATGTGTTTGTGTGTGTGCGTTTCAACAACAGATTCGAATGCAGATTGAAACGAATATTTCGGAACTAACCATGAAAAGCTACCAGTGTACAATAGCATAAAGAGGATCCTGCTAAACTTAACAATGCAGAATACATTAAGATCTAAATGAAAAGTACGCTCTGACGATGGCACGCAGGTGTTCGAAACATGTTTGCGTTTATACAAAAAAACAGTAAGAAAAGCATTTTTGAAATAGATGAGATTTGTTTTTACCGAAAATAAATTTTAATGTTGGAAACATTTCTGATGATATACATATTGAGTGCAACCTTTTACGGGACGATAAACAGTTCTGACGAGAAGAGTATAGCTTATTAAATGAGATATGTAGTAAGGAGAAACTATCGAACTCGAGAGAAAAGAAATGTATCTCTCAACTTCATTATAACGTGAGGTACTTCGCTAGCACACAGTCTGACGCATCACAGAATCGTCGACTTGGTAGCGGAGATAGATGTGTGCGTGTGTGTGACCACTTTCATTACGGGTTTACTGATTTCGAAATACCGACTAGACAGCTGACCGCTACTCGTGTGGCTGAGATCACTGAATTTTCAGAATGGCGAGGTTTCCGTCAGAGTAAACAAGTTTAGGGTATTCCCAGTAGGCTGCATGTGGTTTCATCTTTCATCATCATTAATCTGTATCTGTATGATCCGTACATCGGGACTTGTCTGTCATTCTAGTTTGCTGACGGAAAGACTTAGGTTTAGTTCATGAAAGAAAACACTGCTTATGACAGTGTCGTTAGGTGACATTTGTAGACTGGGTTTAGAGTTGTGACTTTCAAAACTCAGTGTGCTATACAGATATTTATTTTATTATTGTAATCGATTTAAGTGTGAAATCTTGCTGAAACATTGTACGTTGTAATAACGAAACGAAGCCGCGCGGGATTAGCCAAGCGGTCTGAGGCGCTGCAGTCATGGACTGTGCGGCTGGTCCCGGCGGAGGTTCGCGTCCTCCCTCGGGCATGGGTGTGTGTGTTTGTCCTTAGGATAATTTGGGTTAAGTAGTGTGTAAGGTTAGGGATTGATGACCTTAGCAGTTAAGTCCCATAATATTTCACACACGTTTGAACATTTCTAACTAAATACCTGTTTTATAAATTTCTTTATTGCTGTACGACTTACGTTTCTGGGTTTATAAAAGGGAAACGTAGATCACAGAGTACTAATAAAGTCAGAGAAACAAGGTTAACCAAGTGTTTTGATTTGTTAATACAATACATCGAGTTATTCCAGATTGTCCAGGTCTGTGTTTGTTTGCAATCTACTTCGAGCTAAATAAAGACATGTACTTCGATCCCATACGATTATTCTGTGATTTAACACCGCTTTGAATGCCCTCAACATTGTGCAAAGTGAATTAATTTGATCTTCAAGTCACAATTAAGGAAACAGAACAGTGTAGTCAAGAGCTCGCCAAGTGCACGCTCACATACCTTAAGACATTTCATGTAGTCTTTCAGAATGGTTGAACACTGTAATTTAAAGTTAATCCAGTTCGATTGTTTACAATCAAAAATTAAACTTTCACGAGAATAGAGCAGCACAAGCAGGAAAAAATAACGTATTGTCTGGGACATGTATTGAATGTTACTTCTGCCAGATATAAGTCTGTTAACAAGTATTTCACTGAGATTTGTAAATAATATTTTATGGGCTGCGGAACGTAACACATTAGTCGTTATAAAGGGCAGCTCGCAAATTTTCTTTGACAATATAGACTTGCTTGTTAAGAGAAAGTAACGTGTAAGTACGTCATCAAAATACCGGTGGGAAATTTGTGGTAAGTTCCTATGGGACCAAACTGCTGAGGTCATCAGTTCCTAGGCTTACACACTACTTAATCTAACTTACGCTAAGGACAACACACACACGCACCCATGCCCGAGGGAGGACTCGAACCTCCGAGCGAGTGAGCCACGCGGACAGTGGCAACGCGCTTTAGAGCGCGCTGCTACGCCGCGCGGCAATACCGGTGGCATGCGCAAAGCCGTGGTTTTCCGGCACCTAGAGAAAATCGTAGAACTGTTCTAGCAACGAATAAGAAAACATTGTATGTGCGGTTTCATAGATGTCTGTTTATCTGTTTAAGTTAACCAGGACTTGAATTTGTTGATAAGAAGGACTATATAACCTGTAAGTACAAAATATAATGATGTAAGGAACTTCTGTTAAAACTTCCGGGCTGAAGGGTCGAGTTTGTTGATACGGCGCGCCCCTCCCTCCCCTCCTCTCCTCCACACCCTGGCGGGGACGCCCACATTGCTACCCGCGCCGCCCCCGCCAGTTAGCCCGCACGCTGTTCGTTCGTTTCTTTCGGCAGTCGACTAGACTTAATCGAGTTATCGAGTAGTTGTACTTTCCTACGTAGCACGCGCCTCCGCGTCATCGTATTTTATACCTTTCTGTCTTGCAAATAGATAGCTAAAACATACCTACAAGAAAAGATCAGACTAACCTACTTTGCACACGCCGTACAAAATATTTGCTTGTCTACCTGAATCTATTGCTACAGCAGAAAGAAGTTTTCCAACACTGTAGCGTACAAAGACATGGCTGAGGTCGACAGTGAAGGAGATCGACTTAATGGCGTAGCTGTGCTGAACACTCACCCTGACATTCATTGTCCTATTGAGAATGTAATTAACCAATTTGCCAGGAAGAACAGGCGCATAGACTTCATCATTTAATGCAGAGAACTACAACTGCAACATTTTTATACCAGAAGATGGCATTGTCTTGTATATGTGTATAATCAGTTTAAATACATCTTTTTTAAGTTTTGCATGTGACTTGATTATTTTTTATTACGGTAAAAGTAAAGGTAGCTCAAGAAATCTTTAGTGCCCCTCCTTGAGATTCTTTTGTATCCGCCACTGTTCTGACGTGAGCACAGAATTGCAGTTGCCAGTGTTTCATACTTGAAGATGTCCTCCACAGACGATAACGAAACGGTTTATGCGTCAATCATGGTCTCTCACCCTCAAAGTTTTAACAGAAGTATAACGTATTTCCTTGATGATTTAACTAATAATACAAACTGACTTCTGAGACAGATGATAAAAACTGAAAGCCGGGTACTGAGAAGGTCCGAAGGAACAAATCGAGTAATGGGCAGATACGATTCGAATCTTATGATGAATTGTACAAAAAAACAGAATCTGTAGTGTCACACAGTATAATTTACTGTCATTCGCTGGAGCAACGAAGTGATATAAGGAAGAGGGTTATCGGACGGAAGAATATAACTTGAAGTCCATATCGCTGACAACAATGTGTTGGTGATTCATCGAACACATATTATGCTCACGTATTATGATCTTTTTGGTTTCTGAGGACCCCTTTGCAGGAGGCACCATGGATTCTGCAAACAGCGATATTGTGAAAAACACCTCGCTCATTTTGAACATGAGATACAGAAAGCAACAAATAGTGGTACCCCGTGTAATGAGATGTTATTTTCAAAACATAAGTTTCTCCTGGGGAATAAAATGTTCAAACAGCTGACGCTTTTGTCAACCGCCAAACACACCCACACACACACACACACACACACACACACACCGTAAATTACCAGCGCAGCCACACAGTCAAAATGACAACGTCAGAAGCTATAGATAATGAACATTACGCCACGCGGGGTAGCTGCGCGGTCTTGGGCGCACTGACACGGTCCCCCCGTCGGAGGTTCGAGTCCTCCCTCGGGCATGGGTGTGTGTGTTGTCCATAGCATAAGTTAGGTTAAGTAGTGTGTAGGCTTAGGGACCGATGACTTCAGCACTTTGGTCCCATAAGACCTTACCACAAATTTCAAAAATAATGAATATTAATAACCAACATGAGAGTTGTGTCCATTGTGTCCGTTGTATCGTAGTTACACCCTCGCCTACAGATGAACTACTTCAATGGGTATGAGATGTGCGATTTGCCCAAAACAATCCATCCCAATAACTCTTATAGCCAGAAAAAAATTAATAACTGCCAAATTTCCTAGATGTTTGGACAACATGGTTGTGGAGTAACAGCGATTGATATAAAATTAAGTTGGTATTAACAAAACAGTCTTAATCGCGTTTTTTTATTTATTTAGTGCCGACCGGTTTCAGCCCAGGGCAGGGGCCACCTTCAGGGCGAACATACGGTGAAATTGCAATATATTATAAGAGTGGATTACGTAAATATAATGTTCTACTCGCTGGTCAATTGCTGGTGGCGTCACGGCTACCAAGGTGTGGCAGGAGACCGCAAAGAATTTACCTTGTGCCTGGGTTCATATAGTAAGGTATGAGCACATCAGCGTAAGCAACGCCTCCAGCGGTGACCAATGGTAGACATGTAGACATCTACGCTTAAAAATTGAAGTATAAATACAATTTGTGTTAAGTTCACAATTTTAAAAAAACCATGTTCATTGTTAAAAAAGACTGTTACATAAATAAATTTCCACCTATGAAAACTCTCATCTTAGGAACACATAGCTAACTCACATGCTTCAGCGTTAGCACAAACATGCTGTATATGTTCTATCGATGGTCTCAGATTTGTGGCTGCAGAAGCAGTCCTGCGTGTATTGAAATCAGAGAAACAATTTAACGTCGGCCGAGAAGGCAACGGCCAGTGGGAGCCTATTGTAGGAGGTTAACTGGTGACCGCCGGGGCGCAGCGGTCTCTCACAGGTGGCCTTGACCGCCAGCGGCCCGTGTGCCCGAAATGTCGAACTTTCCACGTCATCCTCCCACCTAGCTTATATTATTTTTATGTTATTCCAAGGAGGGTTCAAAACCTGCAACCAGAAAAACTGCAACATTAATATTGCTGCTAACTTATTTGCTTCAATTATTGCAACAAGAGATATTAAACTGTAGGTTTCCCTTTTTTGTATGATTCAAAACTCTAAAAATGACTGACTGCTCCCATGGTGATTTCAGAGAGGGATAGGTACTCAAACTGACAGAAGATTCGCTCACCACGTCACATAAAAGCCAGGTTTTTCGTTACTTTTACCGGTTATCCATGTTGTCGTCACCCATGCTGTTACTGTAAGTATTTCGAGATAACGTGCTGTGTATAAGGAACAGCTGCAAAAAAATTGTATGCACTCTGTATCAGATCATAAAACATAAAAATATCAGCAAAGACAAGTCTATATAATGTGGTGAGAAATTAGTGTTTTAATGATACACGAAAAATTAAATGTGAAGTATATATGTGGTGTCTGTTCTTTTGGATATCATTTGTATCACTGGTGCAAGTTGAAAATTTGTGCCGGGCCAGGAGGCAAAGAGGCAAATGTGTTGACCAGCACACAGTCTGGATACAGCTGTCACCACAATCACACTGACTGCCCTAGCACGCCTTCCGTCAGACCCAGATTCTCGACGAACACTACCCAGTACTGATGTGGTGCCCCCATTCATTCGCCTTATTACTCCTAGAATCTCAACATTCCCCGTAAGAGTTAGAGCTTAGTATGCATTTGCACTGAAGGGACCATTGGCCATCACCGGCTTGTGTGTGTGTGTCACCTGTTCTTTCAGACATGTCTGAAATAAAGTCTTGCCATGGTTCGCGTGGCTCCCCCCGTCGGAGGTCCAAGTCCTCCCTCGGGCATGGGTGTGCGTGTTATCCTTAGCGTAAGTTAGTTTAAGTTAGGGTATGTAGCGTGTATGCCTCAGCAGTTTGGTCCCAGAGGATCTTACCACAATTACATTTGATCCTGCAGCCGGGAAGAATCAAGACACAAAATAATTAAAAACATTAGCTGCCAATGGGCATTGATTTATACCAATGGGGCAAGTGTGGTTGTGCAGTTGTACTGGCAACTGTGTCCATATGGCGTAGTGGTCAGCGCACCTTTTTAGTAAGCAGGGGACCTTTCTTCGAAACCTGGTCGGGCACAAATTTTCAACTTGCACATTTGATATAAATCAGCTAATTTATTTTATTCCTGTGTGTCTATATAGGAACTGCTATGTAATAAAGCCACAGATAGCCAACAATATTTTAGAGAGTCCGAAAGAAAGCTACATGAAAGTTATTTCTTCAAAGCTGTTTCATATTTATTGTAACTTCATATATATTTTAATTTCTGAGTTGCTTATACTTGAGATAATATTGCTTACCAAACGCCAAACAGCTATAAAAACAGTCAAACGTTGCTAGAAACTATTTGTCAGTTGATGCTCAGTAAGATCGAAATGGATATTTCCTTTACTATATAAGTGGTGAAAGGTGGTCGATTCACAAAACATTCGTCGAGTTCTAGGATGCCCATTCTGTCGTCGTACAAATGTCCACAGCTGTAAATAAACACATGATGTGCCTCTCATCTTATGATTAACATGCTAGTATTCTTGTGTAGAGAAGAACCCGTCTAGAGTATTCGATTTGTGCCCAGTGGACTTAGGCTCAGGGACAGATCTTAAGAATTAGAAGAATGAAGATTAGAGTTTCAGACAAAATTGGCCATTTTGTGCTTGACAAGGTAGGAAACAGGCGTTGGTCTCTTGAAGGAAATACCTCAGGATTCACGTAATGTGGTGTGGGGAAACCCCCAGTGAGTGAAATAGGGATAGTGAAATGCTTATATTCATTGTCTTCCATTTGAAGATGAGGCAGAGTCTTTACTAACATGGACTGGTGAGGCGCACTGGTAACCACTTGTATCCGCGAAGAGTGGGATCTGAATCACATACTATCATCCACACATAACAATTCTGCTGTTTCTATACATCGATTAATGCAAATTCTGGTCACATCTGATTTCATTACACATCTTGTGGAACCTTTTTCTATTTCTGTAAAGGTCTCACAGTCGATGGAACTGTAACCTTTGATCTTCCATCCATTTCTTCTCAGCTAATGCCACATTGCACTCTATGGAGGTTATCTTATACCTAATGATGCTGACGTCTTGAAAGAAATTTCTCAGCTTCATTCTTGAGTGAGCTTCACAATTATCTGATGTGTTTCCATAGACGACAGTTAGAGAAGACAGTGCACAATATTAGACAAAGCTGGGAGAGGAAATCTTCGACATTTCCAAAGGAATGATCATGTGGTTTGCTAAAAATGGTTAAGAAAACCGGTAGAAAACCAATGTCTTGATAGCCAAATGGGGGCATGTACCAACAGACATTCAACATTCAACAGACATGCTGCCCCGTACACATTCTTCACGCTAAGATGGATGTCTACCGGTGTTTATCCTTCGGCAGTCAAGAAAAGAATAACGGCATGTTGGTCCTGTTTGGATGCATTTAGTAATAACTTCGCCGTAGTTCACGTTTCCACGCATATCGGAAATACACGAATACCACACTAATCCCTTTACTGCATGTCAGTGCTATTATACCCGCAACGGAGTCGCGCTACGTTGCTTATACACTGCAGCAACGCCCTCAAACAGAAACTTTTTGATCGTCGCTTATGGTACCTAGTCTACGGCTTTGGATTAAGAGGACTATTCGGAAAGTAAGGAACGATAGGTCGCGAAATGGAAACCACAGTGGTGAACGTGGTGAAATAAGACAACACCGCTGCTTCTACAAGCAGATAGAATGACACTGGAAATTTCATGAAATTTTTTGTGTCTTTCAAGAATTTCCAGCCGAAACAGTTCTAACACATGTGGGACTGGTTCTGATCTATCTTCCTACCACAGTTGCACAAGGACGCTATGTGAGTGTTTTAGGAATCTGGTGTTGAACCTGTGGCCTGTAACGCAGGAAGATACCATCTCACACATGCAGATTCAGAGGGGTGCAGCAGTATGGACAGTTATGTAATCAGACAATGAGCTCAATGTCAGTTCCACTACACTCACTGTAAAGGAAACGTTATCCCTAACAGAAATTAATGTATGGGTTCAGGTGTAACGCTATGTAGGCAAAAAATGAAAATATTAGATTTTCGTTATTAAGGTTTATTTTTACTCTAAATATGATCTCATGACACAGTACTGTTATAAAAATTACGTACATGATGGTGAAATATTGATACTGGGTGTTCACAACTGTGAAGCGCCATTCCTAACTATTATAAGGTTCTTTAATGGTAATATGGTTGATGACCATGTCACTAAAATGCCCAAAGAAAATGCCCAAAACTCATTGTGGGTGGGTAAAGAGCAATAAAAAGGAAATACACAATTAAAACAATTCATAACTCTACAGTGGCTGATGAATCCTTTTCGTTAGCTTGGACATCTTCTATGTCTACTTCTATTAAGCCTGAAAATCATTAACATGTTTAACTACAGGTCACGGTTGAATGTACGAAAATTAGGAGAGACGGAGACGATCGCAGTTCTGGGTGTCAAGTGAATATCACATGCTGGCGTGGGACGAGTGCATCTGATTACTTTGTGTCAGCAGTGGCAGTGGCGGCTCTTTGCGCGAGCTGTCAATCTGAGAAAGTATTCTAAAACTTTCTTACCTGTTCAACACCAGTCTAATTCATTTCCTACATCTTTAGTGAAGCCGAGACTCCTATTTATTCCCTAGCTAGCTTAACTGGCATGGTGCACTCCTTTTGCCTGGAACAACAGGTACGTCATTGCCCCCGAATCGCTCCCAAGCATTAACTGTCAGTGCTTGGTGCGATTCTCCATACTAGAAGACTTCGCAATTTAACTCCTTACGAGTTGAGACAAGCTTGCACGAGATGGTGTGCCATCATAAAATTCTCTTTTCCCTCAGAACTGCGACTCGTAACTCGGGTCGGGGAAATTATTTGTGTGCATTTACTAGTATGAGTGTTAGTGGTTTACATTCACGAAATGTCGGTTTGTTTATTCGGTTCACTTTGCCTATCAATAAAATTCGTACATTTTCACATATCTATGTCGTGTGACATCGAGTTAATCGGAATTGTTTCAGGAATTCAGTGTAAGGTGCTTTATTTGTTTGACACCGTACACAGTCACTCTACTATTTTCATGTAAATACCTTTTGGTGACACTGAGGAACTCATAAAGTGTAAGTTATACATTCCGTTTCTAGAAATATTGTGTAGATGCAAGCATTACGCAAAAAAAAGGACGGTGCTGAACCACAATCATGCACTATTTTTCTAAAGAATAAACCACCATTTGACTGTATATTACCGCATTTTTCTTCTGTACTTTCTATATTTCGGATTTTAAGCCCCTATCGAGTACAATGCTGAAAGTTCTTACAACATTAACACGTCATATCTGGTAAAGTCATCACAAAGCGGACCAACAAGTCTAGTCCTGTTTACTAGCCTCGTTTACTTGCTTTGTGCTGGATTTATCAGATATGATGTGTTAATGGTGGAAGAACTTTTAACATTATACATGATAATGGTGTAAAAGCTAAAATCTAGATAGTACATAAGAGAAATACAGTAATATAAAGCCAAATGGCGGTTTATTCTTCAAAAGAAACACAAGGTGTTTCATAAGGAATGGTAAATATTTTAGGAGGAGACGAATTGCAATAAAAATGCCACATAACATGTGTCCGATTTTTATTGAGTACAGAGATACAGCTGTTAGTATGTAACCCAAACAAACTTAAAGCAAAGGTAAATGAGGACGTTCACCCTTGATTTTCAAAAATTCCACCAGCAACTTCAATGCACTTCTGACTTTTCTTGATAACCACATGTAACTCTTCTGCGGTCATCTTTAGATTCTTTTGTAAGGGTTGCGCTACTCATAATCCGAACGATCAAATCAGCTGTCGCCGGCCAGTGTGGCCGAGCGGTTCTAGGCGCTTCAGTCTGCAACCGCGCGACCGCTACGGTCGCAGGTTCGAATCCTGCCTCGAGCACGGATGTGTGTGATATCCATAGGTTAGTTAGGTTTAAGTAGTTCTAAGTTCTAGGGGACTGATGAACTCAGGTGTTAAGTCCCATAGTGCTCAGAGCCATTTGAACCAAATCAGCTGTCGTGATTGCTTTTTGTCCTTGTAGACTTCGTCTTTCGCCCATCCAAAGAGTAAAAAATCAAAATGGGTTAGGTCTGGCGACCTTGGAAACCAAGAATATTGCCCATATCCACCGATCTATCTTCCGGGGAATGTTAGGTTTCGATGATGTGTCACCTGATGACTACAATGTACAGGTGCCCCATCATGCTGGATGAACATATGCATTCTTGTAGCTAAAGGAATCTCCTCCAGAAATGCTGGAAGCTCATTTTCAAGGAAGTGCAGATAATGAGGCCCTGTAAGACGATGCCGTAACACAACAGGCCCAGTCAACTGATTCTCTGTCAAATCAAAAACATTTGCAGAAAAGCATTCTTGAAAATTTGTGTTCATAATGGCATGTGGACTTTTTTGAGACCACTGATATGAATTACGGGTGTTATTGACGCCATCAAGTGGATCCATCAGTGAAGAGTAAAAATGGGATTATCTGGCGATTTTCAAGTGTGCAATGACGAAATTCCAATCGTCTCTCTTCGTTTCCTGATCAAAGGTGTTGAATGAGCTGTAAATGATATAGAAGGAACCCGTGCATACGTTATGTCCGCCATATTCTTGTATGTGGAACATCGGTATGTACAGATATCATACACGTGCTTGTTAAAGGACTACGTACTACCGACTAAATAATGTCTTCTACTTCATGAACAGTTCAGATGGAATATGAATGCTGGACACTACATCAGAAAAACGCAGTGTATTGAACACACGAGTAAAGGCCCTTGAGTCTCGTAGTCTGCGGTTAGGAAATCGTATGCTATATTCTCTACAAGCAGCAGCAGCGTTTCCATTACAAAACCCATACACAAACACCATGTCGGGATACTCAGTATATGTAAATACGTGCGGCATGTTTTCACGCTACAGTACAGTAGACTTGGCCAACAAATCACAACGAAAAGTTCAATGTAAGCTAAAGCACAACCTCACAACGTAAACATCAACATTCTACTTCTGACATTCGATAAATGCGCCCTTAGCAACCCATACCAACCGGTATACCAACACACGAATCGAAAATGCATTGAATCTGTGTACTCAATAAAAATTAGACACATGTTACATGGCATTTTTAATGGAATTCGTCTATACTATCACCTCCGAAGGTATTTACCATTCCTCCTGAAACACCCTGTATATTACTCACGTTGCCGCGTACAATCCTAATGTCGGCTGTTTTCTGCGTGGACTAGCTTTTCCCTGGTTGTTGCATTTGACCAAAACTCTTCCCTTCTCCTTCTCAGCTTGCCGACGATCACAAGAGACTTTGGTGTCGTGTCTTTGACTAGCTAGTGGCAGGCTACATCCTCTTTCCTCCGTAAGTGCAAGAGTCATGCCACTATTGAAGAGAGAAGTTTTTGCGCAATCTCGAGATTATTCCCTCACATGGAGTCGAATATTTGATTGGTCTTAAAAGCGATTCAGTGAGTAGCTTATCATGTTTTCTTTAGATAATATAATGGCGTATCATTTATCGACGTTCACCGAAATGTGGTTCTGCAGTGCTGCTGGACCATTTGAATGCCACGATAAAGACGTCGCTCTGACAACAGAATCATTTTTAACGCAGCTGCACCGGTCGGTGGAGTGTAACTTTTTTTCTGATGCAACCGCCGCAGCCATTTTCATCACTCAATAGGAAGCGCGATGACGAGACCGTTTCTTAAGAGCTGTCGCTCTGAATTTCCTCCGCGCTGTCGCGTTTCCGACTGCTGGGTGTCCCCTGCGGATAGCAGCCACCGCAGAATCCGGCGCCATCATCCCGGCGTCTCACAGCTGCTGTGTTTTTCCCGACAGCAGGTCATCACGCTCCGCAGAAGGAACTAGCGGTTAGAGGCGAAAGCGGTCACGTGACCCCGCTACCCGGCGAACACCTGACGAGCGACGTCGCACGCGCCTCCACCGTCGCAGCCAGTGGGACCGTGACGCCGCCGACGGAAGGACAAACAGCAGCGCAGCACCTCCGCCGCCCCGCCAACTCGCACCATGGGAGCCTCAGCCGCTAAGCAACAGGAGAAAGGTACGGCGGTAAAGGTTATGTGTGTGTCTGTGTGTGTGATACATGAATCTGCATATGTCTCTTTTTACGGTTTCATGCCTCACTTGGTGAAAAAGGAAACTTACACGATCACTTTGTTGTCAGTCTGTCTGTTCGTCTGTTCAAAACCCTAGTAGACGCATCAAGTTGAAATTTGTATCACATATTAAGGTTACGATCCCTTGGATACGTACAAAAAAGAGTAGCATCAAGTCAACACAGTCAAAAGCTACGGCCATTTATGTACGTAATTTGATACTCACAACTCATTCATCAAAACCTGTAGTGTACTTACTTTTGTCTAAAATAACGCAATTTGGCAGGAAGCAAGGTTTCACTGCAAAAGTAAAGGGAAAAAATCCGAAAATTGTTAATTTGTAATTATATCACGCGAAACTTTTTGTCATTTGTTATCTGTCTGTCCGTCTGTCTGATAACTCCCTTTTTATCAGGAACGAGTAGATGTATCAAGTTGAAATTTTTGCCACTTACAAGGGTCTATAGTCACTTGGCGGTGTATTAAGTCAAGGCAACCAAAAGATAAGGCCATGTATGTCATGTAGTTTGATACAAGCAAATTCACTCATCGAAACCTATAGTAGACTGTCCGTCGACCTAGAATCATCAAATTTGGCAAGAAGCAGTGTTTACAATCAAGGGAAAAAATCTGAAAATTGTTAATTTGTAATTACAGCACACGAAAAAAAATTGTCATTTGTTAGCGGTGTGTCCGTCTGTCCGTCCTTCGATTAAGATACTTTTCCTCAGAAATTGATGGACGCATCAGGTTGAAATCTCTCGGTGTTATAATAAACGTTTGCTTCTAAGTCAACGAAAGGAAAAGATACTGTCGTTTACATCGCATATTTCGACGCTCACAAACTCATTCATTAAAATCTATAGAATACTTCCCCTTGATGTAAAATGACGAATTTTGGCAAGGAGAAATGCTTCGCAATACAAGTAAAGGAAAAGAGTCAGAAAACTGTTTATTTGTAATTGTATCACACTAAAAATATGTTCCTTTTGTCATTTGTTATCCTACTTTAGAACTAAAATTAAAAGGCTCTCGAAAGTCTGGGACCGATATCTTACCAGTTTCAACGTCAATAAAGGGCAAAAATCTGCGAATGAATGCAATGTCTGTATACATAACTATCCCTGGCATCGATGTCCTCCCAGTATCAACGTCAATAACGGTCAAAAATCGTAGAATGGATGAAATGTCTACATATATTATTAACACTGTATGGCATTCTCAGTGAGCATGTCCTACTCGCACCTGGGCAGTTTCTTTCTCCGTGTTACTGTTCGTGGTCTCTCTGGATGCTGTTCAATATCAGTGGAATAATATTATTCTCCACCATCTGCAGTTCCTTAAAAAGTTAATACTGTAACCCTACTCCGACACATCATTCCACCAGTCTGTTGCCTCAGTGGTCTACTGGTTACCGTCTCTCGACGATGCTGCGGAGTTTCCAGTCAGATCATGATCCAAAGGTCTGCCACTGGCTTCACTAAGCCTTATGAGGTCGAACGAGGAACTAGAAAGCAGCAAACCGGTGGCGGCGCTAACTCTAAAGAACTATGAGGCAGGCAATTAGTATTGTTATTATTATCGTCTCCACCTTTCAGATCTAATTCTGTCCTCTTTACATCGTGTCTGCTCGGTGTGACACTTTGAAACTGTACACTGAAGTGGGAAGGAACAAAGCCTGTAGTAAGTGGAAGCTATGAGTGGGCCGTTGCTCAAGCAGCACACTCGGTAAGGCAGAGTACCGGTATCACCAGCCGCGTCTGGAAAATAGCTTCGTGTGTTTTACTGAAGGTCATTTGAAAGTTAGACATAAAAGAAACTCGTTAGTTTTTAAATGTCTCGGTTCCTACGTAGTTTCTCATCTATCGTGGATGTTGTTGTTGTTGTGGTCTTCAGTCCTGAGACTGGTTTGATGCAGCTCTCCATGCTACTCTATCCTGTGCAAGATTTTTCATCTCCCAGTACCTACTGCAACCTACATCCTTCTGAATCTGCTTAGTGTATTCATCTCTTGGTCTCCCTCTACGATTTTTACCCTCCACGCTGCCCTCCAATACTAAATTGGTGATCCCTTGATGCCTCAGAACATGTCCTACCAACCGATCCCTTCTTCTGGTCAAGTTGTGCCACAAACTTCTCTTCTCCCCAATCCTATTCAATACTTCCTCATTAGTTATGTGATCTACCCATCTAATCTTCAGCATTCTTCTGTAGCACCACATTTCGAAAGCTTCTATTCTCTTCTTGTCCAAACTAGTTATCATCCATGTTTCACTTCCATACATGGCTACACTCCATACAAATACTTTCAGAAACAACTTCCTGACACTTAAATCTATACTCGATGTTAACAAATTTCTCTTCTTCGTGGATACGGAATCTATATTACACACACGTATTGTCATGTCTGTCATTAATCGTATCACTGTAGGACGTCCAAGTTGTTGCAGCAGTTTTATGATCCATGCATACGTGCGAGACGTAATTCTAACTTAATTTCTTCGCTTTACGAGACAGAAGAAATCCGGAGGCCGCGGAGTGCCTGACACACACTTTTTGTGCGTCTAATATAATCTTATCAGTTTCTGCATCGTCTTCCGAAATACCTTCTCCATTCCTGTTTGTATATTACATCTTACTTTGGCACGAAATTACTGCATAATCGAAGGATACATTTATCACGTTTTTAATATTACCCTTTGAGGTTTTCTTTTCAGTTGTAAAATATATGATTTACTTCCTATTTTTCATTTCTCTTCTGATTGGGTCCACATTAAATATTGGTACATAAGGTCACGAGCCTTTGTTCCAATCCTGCAATTTCACTTCATGACTCGCAGTTTGCACAGCTGTATCTCTTATTTATCTGCACTTCCCTGAATGCTGTGATCGTTTCTTAAATGCATAAAATACTATTTCATTTGTCCTCGATGATTAACAGAAAACATTCAGTATCAAAACTCATTACAGACCGAAGTTCATTTGAGGTAGATACCTAATAATATTTATTATCTTAGAACCGATTTTTCCCTTCGGGTGTTCACTTTACTTTGTTTTTCAAGATCTAAGGGTAATATATATTCGATATGCGACGCAACATAAGAATAGTCTTCCGTGAGGCGGTAACATCTTAGTGAAGAGCGAGAGTAATGTATTAATTCCTTATGTTCTTAGATGTGTATGCTTTCTGGGATACAGTTTTCCGTGTTTTCATGTCGGTTGATTTCAAAGTTATTATAACTACGAATAACAACATCATGGCCTTAATAGCGGTGATTCTGTTCTGGTTTTCGACAACTTTCTGCTGGTTTCTTGCAAGGCCTTCACTTTCAAGTTGTTGTTCGAATGACAACACACAGATAAGGCGTCTTGTCGGCTGTCTGCCCTTTATTGGCTATCTTCCGACAAGTGTAGAGACTAACGTACTCTATGTTTAGACTATCGTCTTCTCTATCATTGGACTCCCTCTTACTTGTCTTCAATTCCTACTCTACTATCCGCACAGTACAGCAAAAACAATCGTTCCCTACCAAGTAAAATTCTCTCGGTACTATGAAATTGCACTCACATATTTTTTTAAATCATTTTCTGTATCAGGAACCAAACTTCGCAACAGTTTTCCTCAAAACACCAGAGAAATCAAATTTCTTACGAGGTTAAAAAGACAGATAATGGTCCACCTTCCCTCGCAAAAGCTATCTCTCCTACACTCTGTGCAGCTCATGCTCATCATCCCGCTCCCTAGAACTTCTCCCTATTCATTGTCGGCAGAGTCAACCCTTTATATTTTGTTCTTTCCTAACAGCCGCTGTCACTGTCATTTCACTCTTCTCCTCTTTATCCATTCCTCTTTTGATAATACTAAACATGGATTCAAACGTGTTAAGCGTATCTATATTAGTCTAGATGTCCTTTATTATTATTATTATTATTATTATTATTATTATTATTATTATTGTCAGTTATTGCTATTATCAATATTATTATTATTGGGCAAGTTTTATAATATATTTAGTATGTCTTGCTCCTGGTCGAGTGTAGTAGAGGCTCATAAGGCCCTGGTCCGGTCAGGCTAAATAGGCAATAAATAAATAAATAGTGCAATGAAAAAATGAGTGCTGGTGAAGGCAACGGATGCTGTTCCCTTGTTCCCTGGCTTACGAAATGCATGAATCGAACATAGTTGGAGGGCAACTACTTGTATCACGTATGATTTTGTATTGTTTTTCTAATTTAGTTTTAAAACTGAAACAGTGTAAGCGATCGTGAAGCTTAATTTCCTTTATACTGAAAAAGATACTTCATTATAAAAGCATCATATCAAAGGCAGAGATTCAAAATAGGTATAGTATTTTTAAGGATAAATGTTGTAGAAAAATTTGTCACACTGCACTTGACGTATACTGTTGCAATATGGAAACCCCGCTCTTCGAATCATTGTGTGCTGCCTGTAAACAGATCTTGAGGGAGAATGACAGGACGACTTAGAAGGCTCTAAATTCTTTGCTTCTCAGAAGCCTTTACGCAGTAGCATCTCCAGGTAGAGTTTTCCTTTGGTTTAATGGCAACAGAAAGTTCCCTGGTCACTAATGAACTCTTGGATAGCCCGGGAATACCGTATGGCTAACGTCGTCTACGTACGATACCGTTTCCTGTCCCGATATATGGCCCTTGGGTCATAGCTGCTCTTGAGTGGTGTTGACGTTCTTTGTTGATGCCTAGGCATAGACTGAACAAGGGGGGCAAGAAAGAAAAGGATGAAACCAGGCCAGCGGTTGGCGAGTTGTGAAGGACGACAGGCTTCTGAGTCATCCACGATTACCTGGAAAATTCTACGGTTAAAATTTTTTCTCTTTCTTGATTAGAACAAGTTATACGTGTTGCTATACGCCACCCAAGTGTCGCTGTCATAGTTCAGGACTCCCTTTAAGTTGTGAGTACTATGCTGTGTAACTCCTATTCTCGTAGCTCGTGTGCCTGTCCACTCTAAATTGCGGCTACCCGTGCCCTGCTTCTAAGGTTATGTGACACAGACAAAGACGTAACTGCATTTGACTGTTTCACAGCCGAAACAACGCAGCAGTGAACAGTATAAGTAAAATGGATGGTTTAACCCTGAAAATAGCAGGCAGCGCTCCATTTGATATTATTCAAGATGTGGTAAAGTATTGTTATTACTAATATTAAATGTTTACAACATAGATGATAATGTCAGAAGTAATCACACACTTTGCAAGAAGTTGCTGTTATTAAATAAGATATGCTGTCCGGAATAAAACCATTAGACACTGTGTAGGTATTTGAATATCTTAAAAATAGAATTGAATCTAAAAGTAACGTAAAGTTGTGTATTTTAAGAAACCTAAAAAAAATTTAGCCTTAGACTACGATTTCAATGATACGATTCGATTCAATTAATGAATAATTAGGTTTAAATATGGATAGTGAAGTGAAATTTAACATGGACGTATGCTCAGGGAACAAATAAACTTAGGAAACAAGTAAACCGTAATTGTAAAGAGACTGCGTGGAAATTGCTTTAAGACATATACTAGAACGTTCTCGACTGGATTCGATCAGTGTCAGTTTGAACCGAAGAGAGAGGGCTTCAATAAATAAAAAGGACACCATTTATAGCCTTTTAGAACCGAGACTGCGGCAAAAAAGGACACAAAAAATAGAAGAGAAAACATACAGTCGTCTAAAACGTCAGAAGAGTCATGCTTCTCGGAACAGTTTACAATGAGATGTCTACGAGTATCTTACAGCTGCTTTAGGAAATTGTTGCTCCCATAGAAATAGGTTCATCTGAGAATCTAACTAGAGAAAACTGTAACATATGAAACACTAATAAATAGTGAAGACCATGAATGTTAAGCATAGAAGTTGGTGTAACTGAAAAAACAGGCAGTTCAAAGCCTGTTTCCGAACATGACGTAATTACACAGTGATGATCGTATGTACAACTCCTTTGACCAATCTAAATCCTTGACGCTATAGAACTGTACTTTGTGAGGAAGTGCTCCTGAACCACCGGAGGATAATTGTGTATGTATGGCAGACTATCGCCTTGAACGACCATTTCCTGTAGACGGAATACCCAGACAACCACAAGGTACAAATTTTTTTTGATAAAATGTGAGGATTTTGGTATCGTCTGTCACCACAGCTGGTGAGCAGATATGACTTCTTTTGCTCGAGGTTCTGAGCCACGTTTCCAATCATCACATAGATTTTCCTGAGAAGTACGAGTGATCACTGAAGACAGTTCACATTGTGTGAATACAGTACCCGCAGATTTAAAACTGAAACGCTTTGCTTCGGATGAGAGGCCCGTAAACTGTAGCGTAGCTCTTCTTTTTGGACGTTACGGAAAGACTTCGACGAGCGGTCATTCTAAAAGGAACATAACAACAATTCGGTAACTATAAGGCAATATGTTATAAGAAATATTAAGCATTTTGTTGAAATGGTATAGAAAACTACCAGTTACTGTTTTCTATATCTTATTCCATTCCGCCATCTGCAATGATGTCGACATCAACGTAATGGTCTGTTCGGGTTTGCTTTCCTCTCTTCTTAAACAGTATGTTATATCATTTGATAACTCATGTTTTAACCCAAAGGAAGAAAGGTGTCTGACAGCCCACTTAATATGTTCTGCAGTAAAAGAGCAGAAACAGAGTAAAGAGGATCATCGGCTAAGTTCATTAGTGTGTTCGGTTGAACGAGGACTCTATGATCTGCAAACACGTGACGTATCATTGACACGTCAAGAGTGAAAGAAAGTGAATAATGCAATGATATGTAGGTTTTATAAACTTGGTCTTAACATTATACGCATGCTGACTGGACTCCAGAAATGTAAGACTATTTAAACTGTTAATGTAAATATGTACGGATACTAAATACGTTTTCATAATTATGAACGTTTTGGAAAGACGGTAAACTGTCGGCGAAGGTTTTCTGGCTCGACTTTTATCTACAAGTCTTACCGCCCTCTTCGACACTTGTCGCTCGTAAGTAAGTGCACTATCAGCTCTGAGACCGATATGACAGTTGAAGGACGTTTGTTTTTATCCAATACAGTGTCATTAGGAATTCTTCTTGCCTTTCAAGTTATGGAGATCAAATTTTATTCCCTCATTAGAGTTCTAAATACCTCGATTGGTAACGGAAATAGGCGTGCAAGTAAATAGAAAGAAAGGAGATGAACACACATTTAAAAATCAGAGCTCTCTTTTCTCGGTTTTCTTCCTGGTAACGTTATACCATAACGTATATTTTATGGGTATTTTGGGGAGGGGGGCCTGTCGTGAGGTTTCTCTGACGAAAAAAAAAAGCCGTGATACTTGGTGAAATTATTGCTACGTAATATACGGTAACTATCGCCCATGAACGTATGTATACGTACAGCTTGCAGAGAACTATTTCATCTCAGTTATTGTCAAATTACTGTTACACATTGTATTACCTGTCTCATGGCTTCACAGCGGTAGGACAATGTATTATTCAGTTAGCGAAGCTTTTTGATTCACATTATACACAAGCGGATCAAAAGTTTCCCGACCTCTGCTTGTATACATTAATATTGGCTGTGTCCATCCTTTGTCTATATAACGGCTTGAACGCTGCTGGAGAAACTTTCAGTTAAGTGTCTCAATGTTTGTGGAGGAATAGTAGCCCATTCTTCCACAGGATCGAAACCAAACAAGGTGGTAACGTTAGTTATAGTAGTGTGGTGCGATTTCGACGTCCTTACTCATTCCAAATGTGTTTCGTTTGGATGAGGTCAGGACTATGGGCAGGCCAGCCCATTTTGTGAATGCTGTTGTCCAAAAACCATTGCGTCACACATGCTGCTTTATGACATTGTGCATTGCCATGCTGATATACAATCGTCGTCTCCGAACTGTTCCTCTACTTTACGGAGTACAGGATGCCGTGAAATGTGTTCACATCTGTCCGCATTTAGCGCTTTAGGAGACCACACATTAATCACGCAAAATACTCGCATACCCGAACACCAACTCTTCCGTACTTCACTCTTGCCACTGCATATGATGGCAGGTAACGCTCTCCAAGGAATCACCAAACCCAAACACTTCCACCGGATTGCTACAGGGTACAGAATGATTATGCACTCCATATCATTCGTTTCCAGTCGCCTGTCGTCTAGGGGCACCGCTTCTTACACCTCCTCAAGCGTCGCTTAGCATTGTCTACAGAGATATGCGATTTATGAGGAGCTGCTCGTGCGTTGTACCCCATTCTTCTTAGCCCCATATGTACAACGAGTTTCCGCAACAGCGAGCAAAAATGTAACAGAATATGGAGAATGTTCCACTGAACAATTTGAGGTGGGGGAACCTGGGCTTCGAGAAGCTAGTTGAAACAGATATGGAAGTAATTTGTCTACCGCTTTGTCTAGCATTACTGTTTTCCAGCGTTTTTAAAACTAGCACACGTACAAGTTTACATTTACAATGCTGTTTATTTACATGCATATTCTTTATTTCCTGCAAGGAAACAAGGACGACGAGCCTGATCATGAGGAAGTCATGATGCAGGTTTTGTTTACTTTATTTGTCCATAAAGTGGCTCTGTTATATTGTATTTACATTGTCCCATGACAGAACGTGCTATGAAATGACGACCGACCCATTTATTACTCAGTCCTATTCAGAGACGTACAGCACAGTATGATGGAGCAGCACCGGTACAGTATTTACTGGTCGCTGGATTGTAAGAGGAGTTCCTATTCCACGGCCTTAATCCCCTTCATTATTTCCGATGGAGATATCTAAAGCCACTTGTGTATGAGAACCCAATGGATACGGAGATGGAATTAGTTGCCAGAATTGAAGCCGTCTATGATGTGAATCGAAACACACCAGGGTATTTGTCAGGTTGCGTCAGAATCTTGTTCGCCGGTGTCACCCTTGCATTGGCCCTCAGTTTCAGCACATTATGTAAGATACAGTACAAATGGTACATTCATTGCGTCAATGAGGGTATCTGCTGTTAACTAATGTAAGTAAAAAAGTACACAGTAATGTGTTTATTTCCTTAAGCTGGCTTCTCGGACTCCAGGTTCCCTACCTCAAATTGTTCAAAGGAGCATCCTCTAGGTCCTGTTAAATTTTTGCGCGCTCTTAAGGAAACACCCTATATAGTGATTTAGGTAGCTGGACTGCTGTTAGCTTTCTGGAACTCACGAATTACTCCTTTCCCTGATTTCATGCTATTTTTACCACCCCCTGCGTAATGCTCGACGTTCCTTGTACGTCAGTACCTACGTTCTGCCCGTTTATGGTTTAGCTGTAACTGTTCCTTCGTGTTTGCTCTTCGTAATAACGTTACCAACTTCGGCAGTTTTAGGAGTGTTGTAACGCCCCAGTTGGATTTGCTACTCAGGTGACATACAATGAGTAGTCCACGCTGCACCGACCAATTGTGCTGTTACTTTCTCTGCTGAAGACGAAATACTCCCCTCCTCCTTCTATACTAGCAGGTGCACCTCTTGTGATGTCAAGTGCTCAATTCCGCTTTACATAGGGATATCCGGATAGTTTCAAGCAGATAGTGTTGTTCTAAGTTCAAACAGAAATTGACACCTCTTGGATTATCTGTCGTGATACAAATTACAACTGTTTGTCTTCACGTGCCTCCTGTTCGTGTTTTGATATAGCGTATATGCTTTAAATGTCTGAATCGATCCACAGGGGCTCTGAAGTTTGCTTAGTTATCTGACAAATCGCTTGGTCTTTTGGATGGTCACTTCTTTGATTCAGTACATTGTTGAAAAGGCCCTGTCACTTTCGTTTCAGATGTACTTCTCGACTTCTATATTCGTTGTAATTTCTAGTTATCCTTAAAATTTCATAGCTTACGCTGTGTTTGTCTTCATCTGTCCACATTGGGACACAGGCGCTACAGCAGGCACTGTGCAGGTTCTATGCTTGTCTAGGGTCTACATCAGATACTGAAGGGACATACACCCTACTCATTTACTAATACTTGTGTGCTTCTTCATAAAGGTAAACAGCATTGCAGGTTGCAAAATACAAGCAATTTGATTAAGGATATTCACTCGTAATGTAGTTCTGTTTCAGGTAATTGCCAGAAACGAGAGAACGAACAGGGCTATTTATGATAAAACAAATTGTTTACCACATTTGTTAAAACGAGAAATATTTTTATTGCAATGCTATTTCAAATTTTCCACTGAGGATAGAACCCACAAATTTCATAAAATATCCTTGTATTCTGATGTTGGCAATCAACAAAAAGTATGCGATAAACGCTAGAACTATTTGTAAGCTGCAGTCATCAAACAACGCAAAAAGGTTTCCACTAAGCTAAGGAGACGTATACCATCCAAACAGATTTATTATTGCGTGATAATCATTCTTTTGTCAACAGCAGCCAGCTATGCAGTGGAAACCAGCAAGCAGCCTCCAAAAAGTAATGGGTCCGTGTTCGACATGACGGCATTCTCGTCCACGTAAGTGCTTCCAGAATTTAGAACTTATTCATAGCAATAACATCAGTATATAGGCACATATGTACAAAATATATTCCGATACTAATATTCACAATATAGTGAGGCCATCTTTCACTGAAAGGTAACATCTTATGTTTGCGTGCAGCTAGCCAGATTGTCTGTCATTGTGCTACTGAAATGTGATATTATTCTGTTATGGTACTGCTCTCTCGCCCTTCATACAGACCGTGAATCTCTCAGCGTCTTAACACGAATACTCACAGGTCGTCGCTACGCCTTGTGACAGGGAGTGTAGCGCGGAGCAATAACTGAGAAATTAGAAGGGTTTTCCTAACAGATTGAGCTCACTTCAGGTAACTTGAGGTAACTTCAGTGAACCAGCAGTCGCTGTGGAAAGAGATATGCCTATCTGTTCTCCTGCTCGCCCAGCTAGCCGCGCTGTCTAACGCGCTACTTCCCGAGCGGGAAGGCTTGCCGGTCCCCGGCATGAAACCCCCCCCGGAGGATTAGCGTCGAATTTCGGTGTGCCGGCCAGGCCGCCTGTGGATGGTTTCTAAGGCGGTTTTCCATCTGCCTCGGCGAATTCCACCTTAGTTACGCTATGTCGGCGATTGCTGCGCGAAGACTGTCTCGTACGCGTAGACCCTAAATACTCTACCGCGCAATCATTTGGGTTATACTCGTGAGGCATGAGACGCTCCTGGGGGGTGTCCACTGGCGGCCGAACCGCACAATAACGCTGGGTTCCGTGTGGAGCGGCGTTTGGGTGGGTGGGCTTCTGTAACCTGTTGTGGGGTTTTGAATCACTGAGGGCTACGGCGGGACGAAGCCTCTCCGTCGTTTCTAGGTCCTCGGTTTAATACGCACAATACACACACAATTTGTTCTCCTAATTTTCTATCAGACTTTCGGTAACTTAATATACTTTCGCTTACATTTGAATATTGTCAGTCATTGACGAACTGAGTACCAATACCGTCTAAAAACAGAGTATGTCAGCATAGTTTTTAAATAGAGGTGGTACCCATTTTGTAAATAAGACTTACATTCATAGTGAACTGTGAAAAACTCCGACCGGTACGGGTAACTGTCGACTGTTGACTGAAGTCAGTTGGCTCGATGGCGAATGCACTCCAGTGAGACGATGTAAATCTCATTTTAATCAACTAAACGCTACAGAAAAGTAAAGTATTCAGAAATACGGCACATACACGTTTTCTCACATTGCCTAAATTCATCTTGAAAGCAGAAAGGTACTCATATTTGATTTTCCCACACATTTACTGCGTTGGAACTTATTACACTTGTGGAAACTTTACACACAGATGACTCACTCTGGGACGGAAAAGGAGGGCAAAAGATTCGCTATGCACTATAATAAACACTCTACACTTCTTCAAAACATGTAAAGAACATGATAATGCAGTGTTGTATAATTTAGTAACTGCTTTAAACGTGGTACAGACAGCGTATTTTGGTAAATTATCTGCTAGTTAATTGATTGATTTTCCAGGCGCAGATTGCTTTTGTTGTTGTGTTAGACACATCACGTCGAAAAAAAAAGAAAAAATGTAATACATGTTATGTAATTCATAAATACAGGCATTTAATTAGGTACAACTTTAGCTTGGAGAGAAGTTATACATTTGTTAACGATCCTTGGTACTCGAAAATAATTTATTCGATATAACAAAACTCTTACATTGTACAATTAGATAGCTGCGCTTACTTACTTCACGAGATCAGGTCCAGAGGACAGAGCGCAGTTACAAGGGTCCTCTTGCTCTGGTTTCTGTTTCTCGCTTTCTCCCGCCAGTCAGTCTCATGTCAATCTGCAGCAAGACCTTTGAATTCCATCCCTCCATTATTTCCTTGGTCTGTCTAGTGGTCTATTTCCGCGAGAGGGAAAATCAATGGATTTCAGAGGCGACCGGTGTTCATACATCTGAGCGACATGCCCTGTTCATACAAGCCGTCTCGTTTTTATCAGGGCTACAATGTTCTGTCTCTTGTAGATATCATCCAGCGCATAGCTAGGACGGGTTCTCTATTCCCCAGTGATATCATCGGACCGCAGATCTTCCTTAAGATCTTCCACTCGAAAAGCGGATGTTTATTTAAGGCTTTCTGCCGACACTCCAAATTTCACAGCCCTGTAACCCGATGGAATGGGTCAGTGTTTCGTAGACAATGAGTCTGAAATTCCGCGAGAGTCTGCGCGATTTCAAAAGCAGACTCAGACTTAAGTATGACTGGTTTGCGGCTTGGATCCTAGGCTTGATTTCTGCCTCACACGATGCGTCCACTGTAAAGATTACCCCTAGATAATTAAAATAACGAACTTTGTCGTACGATCACTTGCCGACTACCATAGACTCTAGGGGGTATCTGTCCTGTTCATAGTAGATACTCGGTCTTCGATTCTTTCACTTGCTGGCTGCCACCTCCACGTTGTCGCTCATCCGTATCAGTTCTTCTTTAATTCTGGACAACAGGGAAATGTGAGACGTCTGATTCTCTCACCTCTTACCACGATACCTTCGAAATTCTTAAGGAAAGCTTTCATTACTATATTTTCGTGCACCAGGTTGTACAACATCGGTAACACGCAATCTCCTCCTCTCAACCCTGTGCTTTTTTTTAAACTTTCCATAACCAGGTTCTCGAGCTTCGCTTTGCCATTTGAATCGGCGATACAAAGTCCAACTAGACTAACAATATTCTTGGGTATTGCAAACTCGGTTAGGCAATTCATCAGGCTATCCCGGTGGATGTCTTCTTAAAATCTGTGAAGAGGTCATGAAGGTCTTCGCCATATTTCTACATGTTCTCGTCGAGCTGTCACTGTACATTGATGTCCACAATCCAACGGCCCTTTACGAAGCAGCCTTGCCATTCACTAATCACTTCTTATGCAAACGCTTGGATCCTACCCAGTATACAGTTCGGCAAGATCTTCTAACAGATGTTCCTCTATAGTCTGTGCAGTCCATTTTGTCATCTATCCTGCATAGAGGGCAGATGAGTGCTGTCTGCCAATCTTCTAGGACTTTATTGAAACAAACAAAAATTACGCGAAATGACCAACTGCAGCGCCAGTTGCATAAGACGCAATTAGTTCTTAGCAAGGACTATATTCCTTGTAATAAATGCTCAACACATCGGCCGTCATTCATCAGCAGTGTCTGTAGTCGAGGGGCAATGTAGTGAACAGCACTGTACAGCACACTAGTAGGTAAGGTGAGAAATTGCAGTCGGATGTTGTCTTTTACCATCACTAATGTGGTCGTACGATCGCGGTAGACCTGCGACCTCAGGTAACCCCACAATCAATAAACAAACAATTTTTTTTCCTGTATTGTATCTCGATTCCCCCCGAAGGGAGCGGGCTGGCAGCAGCTTATTACGCTGCTCTGCAGCCTAAAGACTTTCTAAAACGTAAGAAAGAAGATAAGAAACAATAAAAGCTGGCGATAAAACGGTGACTGAAATTGTAAAACGGCGGAAACTTGTGGAAAATTAAAACATAAAGCAAAGGTTGGCAAAGCTAATAAAATACAGAGGAAGCAGACAGGGAACATAGTAGACAGACAATTAAAAAACATGGCGACAGTCTGGTTTCTGTTCTCAAGAGCTATAAAAATCACACCCAGCGACAGTATGATGTCCGTTCGCAACACTTCGGAGAAGACACCCAACACTGAACACTCACTGTAAACACTGCACTAAAATGTCGGTACAAAGATGACACACCATAGTCGTGGGAAGATGGGGGGGGGGGGGAACAAGGAGGTAGGAGAGGAAAAAACGAAAGGGGGGAACCAAAGGAGGGAGAGGACTCATAAGGGGGAAGGGGCAGGGGCAGGGCAGATGCGAGAGGGAATGGGAAAAGGCAGAGGAGGGAAATGCAAAAGGACTCGGGGGAGATAAGGGGGCAGAGAGAGGGTAGGTGGGGAAAAAAGAGGATGGAATGGGGGGAGAGGGAGCCCAGGAAAAGGACGGAGGAAAGGAGGTGGGGTGAGGATCAGAGTTGATAGGAGGGATAAATGGAGGGAGAGAGGGCATCATCTGGGAGGGGGAGTTGATGGAAGCCACCTTGGGAAAGGAGATGAAGGGTGTAGAGATGGAGGGTAGGGGGGATGTAACAGTGAAGACGTGGCAGGGGACGGGGATGGGAGAGGAGAGGAGCAACCAGGGGGTGAGGGGGATCAAGGTGGCGGGAGGTGTAGAGTATGCGGATATGTTTGAGGAATAGGAGCAGATGGAGGAAAGGAATGAGGTTGAAAGGTCTCTGTTGGATTCCTTTCATGTTTGATTTCTTAAATCTGTTGTCATTTATGGAATAAATTCCTCTTCTAAAATTACTGTGGCGTTTCTGACTATCTGGGAGGAGACTGAGTAGTGGAACGTGTTACTTTTACACGTAAACAAGAACGATCTGTCACACTACTACACTTTAAAACACAGTTTATATGTAATTCATGTCACACAGTCTCATACGGAACCTACATCCGCTTTCTGTTATATACTGTATATGATAAGATACTGTCATCCCCCTTCCCTTCTGTGTGAGAGGATGAATGATCAAATGTGTTTGTAGTTGCATGCTTGAGGGTAGCAGACAAGCCTGTCTGCTAGAGAACAGTAGGACCAACGTCGGAACAGGTAGCTACGCTTCCTAAAAGCAAAGAGGTTTCTATCCTTAGTATGGTTCTGTCCATCCGTTGTCATGTTGGTATAGGAAGCTGCCCCTCTGGCCACTTCCGTTTGTCTTTGTGAGCCACCCTCAGGAAGCACGCTCGGTACTAGGCAGTTGCTGTGGGACCGTGGCGAGCGGCTGAAGTGGTAAGATCTCCGGCTAAGCGCGTGTCTGCTAAGTCCATAGGACAATGGATTTGTTAAGTTCAGCCTAACTGAAAATTTAATCATCTTTATTTCGGGTTTAGCTCTAAAATATCTAAGGTTATCTTAAATTGCAGCGTAGTGTAATTCTCGTGTGAAGTTCATATTATTTTCCGGTTGTTGCTTTGTTACTACTTTGTGAGTAAAGTGGAACCACGTGTTGATCAGTAACTCTAACTAAGTTCATCAATCTGAAATGTGAATGCTTGTGTGATTATAACGTCTCGTCTTGACAATATTTTACAATATAGCAACTTTTCTTTATGCTTTTCTTTATGTTCAACCCACGTGGAGTGTACTTTGCGAGACCAGTACCACGTGCTTATATAACTGTTTGACCCATCAGGTTAATAGTAAGACGTTAGTAACCAGTTCAAGGTTTTTCTTTTGTCAATTGCTTTTCGATCGAATTTATTTTAATTATCAAAATTACTGTGGAGTTATACGCTTTCTGTAAACCAAGTTGACCACGTGGAGCATGTTGTGTAATCATCAAAGTAGCCTTCAGCTATTCCTTTTGGGAAGATTTTACAAAGAGTTGATATGAATTTAGTATACCAGTGTGTGGTAATTACATGACGGACAGGATTGTGTTACGAACCTAATTTCTTTGGGTGAAAACTGAATCTGTTGTTTGTGGTTAATTTCTCCTTGCTTATGTTTCAACGTTCTTTGGGTGTTGTTTTGTGAATGCAGGGTTGTATGCAGTCTCCCAATCTTGGCTCCATATTTGATGTGTTCCGTAAGATTAAAATCTCACATTTTTACAATCCTTAAACAAGGCACCAGCTCAGTTATAACTCACGTATAATATGCTGAAATTTCAATGAACAATCTTAAAATAAATTTCCAAATATAAACTGATTTCTTTTATTTTATTTAAATTCTCCTTTTTATATATAGATATATTACTGGTTGTTGTATGACTGTAAAAGATTATAATCAATGTTAGTCTGTTTGGGAATTTGGTAAACTTAGACTAGATACCTAAAAAAAACAGTTGCTTAGTAATACAAGATTAACTTCGCCAGACAGCTCACAGCTTTTAACCCGCTTTTATTCTACTATTAGCACCCGATTTCAGCATAGCACAATTCATGTAGCAATATTACAAGGTCATAGAGGATCTGCGTGGGGAGCGGGAGGCGTATACGGAAGGCGAGGCGAAGTGCATGACGCTCAAGGATCTGGAGAGACTTAAATAATTTTGGGGGGGGGGGGCAGATATCCAGGCGGGACTGGCTAAAAGAGGATGGGACAGATTAAGGATTTGTAGGTGTGGAGGATGGTAGAGAGCTGCAACCCCCATGTCCGGCCACAGAGGAGTTTGAGGAGTCGAAGGCGGTTGTGGGCTTTTGATTGGATGGCGTGGAGATGAGGGACAGGCCAAGGTAGACAGGAGGGGTGCAGACGGTAAGTGTGAAATCCAGGAGCCGGAAGGAGCGAGTAGTACGACCTACAATGATTGCCTGGGTCTTGGAAGGACTGATTTTCAGGAGCCACTGGTCACACCATGCGGCAAAAAGGTCTAGGTAATTCTGGAGAAGGCGTTGGGACTGATGGAGGGTAGGAGGAATGCGGTGTCATCGGCATATTGCAAGAGGTGTTCTGGAGGGGGGCATATCAGCCGTGTACAGGAGGTAGAGGAGAAGGGAGAGAACAGAGCCCTGGGGCACACCTGCAGAGGGGTAGAAGGTGTGGGAATTGGCATTATGGATGGTAACATAGGAGGGGCGGCGGGAGAGGAAGTAGGTAATCAGATGGATGTAGTTGACAGGAAGGGCGTAGGTTTGGAGTTTCAACAGGAGACCGGAATGCCAGACACGGTCGTAGGCCTGTTCGAGGTCGAGGGAGACAAAAATGGCGGAGCGGCGGGAGTTAAGCTGGAGGGAGAGGAGATGAGTGAGGCGGAGGAGTTGGTCATCGGCAGAGATGGAAGGTCGAAAGCCACATTGGGTGTTGGGGTAAACAAACAATTGCCGTCTGCAGTTAAGTATGATGTACACGGTGGCTCAGCACGCGATCCTCACGAAACGATATGAGCAAGAATTCTTTCAAATGTGTAGCAATGTGGGGTGTAGCACAATTCTGCTTAGAAGTCGTACCATCTAGCACGTATTTACCAGACAGTCTAGAGATGATCTGACTCCCTCTCTCACTAAAGTTCATTTTATCTAAAATTCTCATGCTGCGTCACTAACGTGTTGCTGTCCAGCACCATCTGTTGGCCAGTTCCTGCACTCGTTTTTGGTTTCAATAAAATGCCACATCATTTGAGGCATGTGCGTCAGTTTTTACCTCTCTACCTACGTTATTCTGCGAATTAGTGCACTGTCAAGTGTTAAAAGACTTTGGGGTCACCCTGTACAATGGAGGCAACTGAAACGGTCCAAAGCGTTCCTTGAATATTGGTTCTCTACACTTACGCAACACACATGAACGACTTCCTCCTTTGATTTCACGTGGGTTATGCTGATCGTTGCAAGGGCTCGAAGGAAATCTCTGAATTAGTTTTACATCTGCCGCCATTTATGCTTCGTAACGGCGCCAAACTCCAGTCTTGTTCTTCCGAATCCTCTGTTTTCCCAGAATCCTCCCGATAAAACGAACTCCTTTATTTTCCTTCCCTGTTACTGAATTTTCAAGTTTCTTCAATCTACCTCACATTTCGCATCGCGTCACAGTGTCACCCCTTGATATCTAGGCTTCAAAAGTCCACGAATACCCTTGAAATTCCAGTCGCAAACTGTTCACCCATGGTCAGACTAGACACTGTTTTAATATGAAACTCTTTTCTTTTCCAAGATTGCTAAAAATTTTACACTTTTCAGTATATATCGCACTCTTTAGTAATGTCACTATCGTAACATAGTACCTAAATATAAATTATAATTATGTTAATTATATAGCCGATTCCTTTTTCAAGTCAGCTTGAAATATCTGAGAATATATGTTTGGAGCACAGCATTCAATAAAAGTGAATCTCCAACAACGGGAAAAGAAAATAATTGTAGTGTTTCCGACGTGACGTTACAGGAGCATGCTGAAATCCGAGCGGACTGATGAGACGAAAAATGATGTTCTCCAGAAAATCGCAGAGGAGTAGCGTATGTGGGTAACTCCAACTCGTAAAAGAGGCAGGATATCTGATATACGTCAACACTTCAGGAAATAACTTCCGTCGTACTAGAAGGCAAAAGTTGTAGGACAGAATAGAGACTGGAATATGTCCTACAAATTGTCGAGAACATCTGGTGTGCTACCCTAAGACAAAGATCTTCGTCATTTTTTTTTATTTTTGTGCGAGTGCTGGTATATTACACTTGAGTTGAGCTAGCCTGCTTTGATTAAAACCTAAATGAGAAGTTTGTTTCGTTTTAGAGCACTCTCACGGTGACTGGGATCTAGCTACGCGATTTCCGATAATGATCTACAAGTCAAAGACTGCTTCACAATTAAGTTTCGTAAAAGAGATTCATTAATACTAAATTTGTGTACACACACACACACACACACAAACGAACACACCATTTGTACACACACAAAAACACACACACACACACACACACACACACACACACACACATACATACACGCACATGCACTGCACAGGACGGTATAAAGCTAACCGAAAGAGTTTCTTGTATCCTGAAAATTCTCCAGCGTATAGTAGGCCACTGATGAAATAATGAATTGAAGTACCACAGACGTGTTCTGGGTGCCAAACCAGACCGACAATTCCACTGACGTGCTACAACACACGAAAATTATGACATTAAAGCCCGATTCATGTCAAACCCTATGATTCTTACCCTCAACAAATTGTTTCAGTTTTGGTAGTGACAAACTACTTACCTGGAGCACATTTCTTGGGAACTGTAACAGCACTGATTTTTGTAAAGACAGTTCATTTTGTACATTGGACGCTTCTCGAATCGGAATTTTATGAATGAAAGAAAAAATGCAAATCATTTTGTAACATTGGACACTTCTCGAATCAGCATTTTACGAATGAAAGAAAAAAATATGTTATTGTTCCGATAATCACATGTAGTATGTCTCACTGGTACTGAAGTACTGTCAGGGGCGAATTAGGTACCCTCTGATTATTCATTATAATTAGCAGTTGTTTTCCAGAGAAGTCAGTATGCCAAGTGACAAGGTTCCGACTGACAAAATCGAAGAAAATGAGTTGTTAGTGTGACAAGGTTGTTTCTGAGTTCTGCTACGCGTAAAACGTACTCATGCTGCAATCTGTAGAGAAATATCCAAATTACAAGAACGCCGAAGTTCCAACTGATATCACTTTGATTCTTCGGGACAAAGAGGCTCTTTTTGACACATGGAACTTCATTTCTTTTATTAGCGAATTATTTTTCTTGTAATTAATGATACATAAAGATGAATATTTGTACAATCATTAACTTTTGTCAGTTACATCTGATCACCCGAAAAAACATTATTTTTTAAATTGGTAGAAAATATCTACCATATAAACTGTTCATTTCTAGAAGGAAAAAAAAGATGGAACCTGAAAAGCGTGGGATGCGTCAACAGCATGATCAAATACTAATTTTTGTAGTTTTCAAAGCCTGTTTGCAGCAGTAGTTTTAGACGGAATGAGGGACAAGGAAGGTTAACACAGTTACGTGTCGCTTTTATTACACTGCTTTTGGAACTGTTCTTTAGAACGCATTGAGACAAGCATTGACTAGTACGATACAAAAAGATCGCTACTGTAGGTGGAGAGACAACTGATTAATGGTTAGTAAGACTCTGACATCAGTTTACACGAAAAGAATTAATGTTAGTTGACACCTTGTC